>NW_006287901.1:433152-433761 GCF_000327345.1 Myotis davidii | reverse complement strand
AGTGCACGAATTTCGTGCGCCGGGCCCCTAGTAAATTTTATAAGATAATAATGTGTATTTCAAATCTTGAAAGACTGGTAAACACTATTTTCACACACACACACACACACACACACACACACACAAATATTGTCCTCTCACAAAGTATCTTAAGGGACCAGTGGAATCACTTCTTTTTCCCCAATTTCATTTATTAGTATTTAATGTAAATGCAATGTTGTATTAAGTGCTCAGGTGCTATGAGAGATAAAATTAGAAGATTTCATTGTGACTTTGAGAATATTCTAATTAGAGAAATCAGAGAAGAGCCATACATAGTGCATAATAAAAGCCAGGATTCTATGACAGCAGACCCCAAATACAGAAGAAAAGACACTGGGCAGCAGAACCTACCGTATTTGCCGGCGTATAAGACGATTTTTTGGCCCTGAAAATATGCCTCCAAGTGGGGGGTCGTCTTATACGCCAGGTACACTTCAGATAGACTGCCCATAGTGCTTGCCCCGTGCCATAGTGGCCTCCCGATGCCCGCCCACTTCATTCCACATACCGTTCAGGCATCAGCAGCGCTGCTGGGTGTATGCCCGGCTGTTATGCGATTTTGCTGTT
>NW_006287901.1:426986-432833 GCF_000327345.1 Myotis davidii | reverse complement strand
TTGCTAGGGACTTGCCCGGCACTTGCTCTCTACCTCTATTTGTTATCTTTCTTCTATCATTGACAGTCCCTCTAGGTTGTGGGCTGCTTGCCTGTGTTCCTGAGAAGCATCTACGGTACCAGTCTATAGAGTGTGTTTTCTTTAGTGAATTACCGGTATGTTTACCGGTAATAAACTTGCACTGTTTTATGTATATGTTTGATTACATACAGCCTTGTGACAGTTTTCCTGCATGTCATAAGCATTTGAATATAAATTAAAATGTTAAAATCAAATCTGATATTGTTTTACCTTTTATTTGGTGTGTGGAAGGTGTGCGGAAGAGGGGGTAGTCTTATACGGCGAGTATATAACAAACTCTGTATTTTGAGTGGAAATGTTAGGGGGTCGTCTTATACGCCCAGTCGTCTTATACGCCAGCAAATACGGTACATGTCATGAATCTCCATTTCTAGCCTTTGCTAAATATATCAGCATAAATAGAGGGCAAATGGAGAAATAGATGAGACACAAAAACAGAGGACAATATAACCGTCACATTAAACTTCAGCCCAATTCCACCTCTTCTTAAAAAATGACTACAAATGGAACAAACAGATAATCTTTAAGGCAAACCAATGTTAGTCAATATTCTAAGTTTTATTTCCACTGGGGAAAAAATCAGAATAAATCAATTGTGTACACCTCGTTCTCCTTAACCATTTTGACCAAATATTAAGAACAGACTGAAATAGATCAGTTTATATTTTTAAAAGAATTTCATCATCTATAATCTTCATTCTGATGATCTGACCACATCCTTACCTCGTGGAACAGAGAAGGATATAGTAGAGTTGAGGAAGTGAAACAATATAGAAAAATCCCGTTTGAATCCATGAGACTAATAACAGAGTCCCTTCTAACCTTATGGGCCACGATTCACATGAGGGAGACACATGTTTCAGGGGGTTGGAAAGACCGTGAGGTGGGAATGAATTTAAGAGAACTGTCATAAGGAAAACAAAAGAAAGATGAAAGAAATAAGGGCGAGAACTGGATTCTATTTCGAGGACCTACCGTTCCATCCCCACCACAGGCCAGAATTCGCAGATTTGGTACTTTCCTATACAACTCAAGCCTGCAGAGGAAATAGAAGAAAAAATTAACAGAAGAGCACATCACTTGCCATAGCAGAGAGAAAACACATGGCGAAAATGAAGGGTATCCCCTATAGAAAATGTATAATCGTGAATATAATAAGATCATCAGAACTAGTTACCAAGTAATCACAAGAGGACTGACTCCCAGCAACTGGATCAGAGGTTGGCAGCAAGCATCCTTTTAAAACAGCCAGCACTGGAAGGGGATTTTAGGATGTCCTAGATTCTTATCCCATAATTCCTACTAATGTGTCAGCTCATTATTTTCCTCATTGGTTTGACTTCCTTTTCCCATCATTCTCCCCTCTCCTTTCTCAAAGAAAACCATCATTAATTGGCAATCAAAAGGCCTTCTATATCTCCTCCTTATATTTTATTGGATCTATTTATTTTCAAACCTAACCTTCCCACTCTTAATCCTAGGAAAGCTTGTTCAGAGAGGCAGGGGGAGGGTACCCCACTAGCATTACTGTCGTACCCACAGTTACATCTACCTCTCACCTCACTCACAGTCAGATCCCGTTTATACACCTCAGTTTAAAGAGGGGAGATTTACTGATTTTTCTTTAGTTTAAATTGGCCTGCCTAAAATTATATCATTTTGTTTTTCATGTTGGCTCTTAAGAAAATGCATCGTTACCACCCTGCCTGCTAGAATGTTTGCCTAAGTGAAGCTGTTAATGGCTCCGGTCCAGAAAGTATTAGCTATTTAAATCAAATACTATTTGTTCCTGGAACTACTTCCTGTTTTTCCATGTTCTTTATGCTGATCTATAAAGTGTCCACCTAAAGTCTAAAGTGGTGAAATCTTAAGTAAACATCTAAAAGGGCAAAAGCCAGGTTACCAGATTTGCAAATCCAAATACAGAAAAACATAGAGAAGTCTCATAGTGTCCTCTAGTGGCAAAAATGTTCATAGATTAAGAAAATGTAAGCAGAAATTTTCATATTTAACGTTCTTCTGCATGCTTAAATATACGCAATGTACCCTCTTCCTATAGGAATATTATTTCTCTAGAAATTAAGCTGATGTGTTTTTAGAAAACAAAATATATTTTATAACTGTATTATGAAAAACAAAATATCACAACACAACGTGAAGCTGCTGTAAATTTACTCTGGCATCATAACCATACACAGGGTCAAAAGCAAAGGAAAACAAACTTCATTACAGATAGTAGGTCCCTATCAGGTCACTGGTGTCAGAAGCTGAGGTTTGCTGCTGGTAGTTACTTTCTCACTTAAAAAGAATTAGTATCTCTTAAGTTATAAGCTTTATCAGATGAAACCCATTCTGTCTTACTAGATGGATTTAAAAAGGGAATCAGAAAGCAGCACAATGTCCCCACTCTTTCTCTCCACCAACGGGAAGAAATAAGATACACGTCACCTACATCTAGACTTGATTTTCAACACTTCTAACAAAAAACAGTGAGTAAAATTCCTGAGAAGCTCAGAAAAGGGATTGAGCAGAAATTAAAATGTCTCCCCCCACTCTGATGTGAAATCCACAGGTATAATCAATGAATCAATCTCTCCGAGATGGAATGATCTAATTCAAATGTATATGAATGTATTCAAAAACAAATATGGCCCCTGCCCACAGAGACACACTGACATTCCCATTAATGTACACGTCCAAAGCTGCTCATGCATAAACAGAAAAGTGATGGATCCTCTCCATTCCCAGGCTTGCTCATAATCTACAGTTGCACATACACACGCAGCAAACACATAAAAAGTGCTCACTGAGATAACAACTGTGAAATGTGCTCTGAAGGGAATTAACCCCATGAAGAGTGCGAGGGGGAACATGAGATAGAGTTTTAAGGGGAGGACAGTACAGATGAGAAGGTAGGTGAGAGACAGTTAAAAAATGTCTCACAAGGCAACCGAATAACGAAGCTTGATGCCAGAGCAGGAAGTCCTTCTCACTTGCCTAAGATAGTACGGACCATGGAGGGTATTTCCAGACTTACGCATCTTTCGGCCCTTCCTGAGAAAGATCAAAGACTTGCCGTGGATTCAGGTACCACATGAACATCTGCAGGACTTTGGTTCCCTATAAGAAAAAAAAATGACTATAGTGGGAAGAAATTTCCAAATATTAGCTGCTTATTTAAAAAATAAAACCCATTATCTAAAATAATACCTACTTATAAACAAATTAGAGCAGTAGTTAAAATCAGGGTCTTTGGCCAATGCCCAGATTAGACATCAGCCTACTCGGTGTAACTCCGGCAAGTTCCTTAATTTCGTTAAGCTCAGCTCCCTCCTCTTTAATGTGGAGACAAGAATGCCTAGTTCACAGACTTGTTTCAAGGATAAAATGCCATACTGTTTGCAGAGCACATTACAGTGTTTCTCATGCAATAAGTGCTCCATAGATATTATCTATTAGTTTTACCATCATTACTAAATGTATGAAAATCCATGCGGGGGAGATTAGTCAGCTATGTAATTTAACATTAATTTTTACTTTAATGTGCAGATTGCTATTGTCTTTGCATAATATGAAATATGGGCAGTATCAGCTAAGTATGACTTTATTGAAAAAAATTTTAACTGAAGCAAAAGTATCGCAGGCTTCCCATTACTTAGACTACACATATATACCTTCTCCAGTTGGTGGTATCAAAGCTTATTTGACATTTTTAAATTTCCACGCCTCTAACTCTTTGTCCAAACCAAACATTTCTGTCACACATGAACATTTTGGGAAAGTTTGAAGTATAAATGTGACATTTACAGAAATGATCATCATGACCAATACAAGGCATTTCTAAAGATAATTTCTTGAAGTGAATTGAGTAAAGAAGAAATGAGGAATCTTTTTATTAAGCAGCATCCAAAGAGCTTTCAAAATGGGTAAGGTGCCTTACTTAGATCATTATCAACCACAGCAAATAATATTTGATCAGTAGGCAGAGTTTGTTGCTTACAATTATAGTTCCTTTATTAAATATCGTGGTTGCTCTTTCTCAAAATAACCCTAAGTTTTACACCTACTATGCTGTATTTGAGGGTTATCCTAGTATGGTAGAACTAGCACAATATTTGAGTTAAAAAATAACTTGGGTGTTCTAAGTGGGTGAGCATGAGCATTTATAACCCTACAGAAATTCAGCATATAAAGTAGAAGAACAACGTGTACTTTTTAGGGTGATTATGAGAATTAAATGAATCAGTAATAGTTATGTATCTTGCACAGTATGTGGCACAAAATAGGCCTGTTGTAAATGTTAGTCCCTTTCTTTTTTTGCTCCCTGCTAATCTATTCATTAAATACACTTGAGGGTGTGAGAGCTGGAGTGCAGTTGATAATTATCGCACTGTTACACCAGTTGTTACAGAGGCCAGTGCAGGTCTTTTGTCCCAGTTCCATCCAAACCTGTAATTTAAAAGTTCTGCTTCATCATGTGCTTGCTATAAATTTAGTAATAACATTTTCCCCTTGATTATTACAACTAATCCTGCAGTTTCACCAAAGGACATAGTTTGCTTCGTGTAAAACGCAGACATAGGTTTAGATACATAATGCCAACTATGTATTTTTCTTTCCACACTGCGCCTTGGTATCAAGTCTGTTGAGGATTATCCCAAGTAAACTTTTATGTTTAAGAGTCATTTCAATGACAAACCAATTTACAAAAAAATTTCCTAATGACTTGCTAGAGAATTAATTTTTCAGCTTTAGATTCCTAGAGCAGTATGAGTTGTAGAGCAGTATGAGTTGTAGATGTTAATTACTCTTTTCCACCTTTGGCTATGGTCGAGTGCTTGTCTCAATTTCAGCTTCTCCTATGCATACAATACTAGGTAATTAATATCTTCAAGGAAATAAAATTACAAAGCATTTAGAGGTTATTTTCTTCATCTAAAATTTCTCTAGAAAGTTTGAGTGACACCATTTCGTTTTTGCTCATTTTCAGTTTGTGTTAGTTGGAACACCTAAGTGCCTCCATTTATCCTTTTGAGGAAGGGGTATTAAGGCTGACAAGTTTTGCACTGCACACCTCTAGGAGGCGCCATTGACATTAGAGACCATTAATAATGCCCTCTGCAGTTGTGCGGGGATAACTCGCATAGCCTTCTTACATTACATTCAGTCATTATATAATTTCTTCTTTCAAAAATAATCTTTCTACAACATAATCAGCAAAAAAAAATCATGTGTCTGAATGAAAGCATTGCACTGTTTTAAATCAGTCCTGGTGGGTGTGTAGTCAAAAGATCTAACAGACATTAAGTCAGTTGTATTAACTCTGCTATTAACTCTAGGATAACCTACTTTCGGGCTTTAATAGAGGCAATTTATTCAATAGAACGGAATGGTTTGACAAATACTAATTCACCAGGAAAAGATCAACTTATTGCTTTCTCACTGTCGATATTAAATATACTAAGTTATTCACACAACTGTCATTCACTAACAAGTCTCAATGTGCCAAATGCAAAAGATGTGCAACTTTTGTGCGAGTCTAGTTTTCTCTAAATGAGAAAATAGCTTACAAGTTAATTCCAATACACTCTGGAGAGAGTCCTCATACACAGTTGTAGATGTAATACCTCATTGGCCATAGAACTTTTTAAGATGTGATATTGGGTATTTCCCTGGAGTGATAAAAATGTTCTTTCCAGCTCCTGGTGTTGGGGAACAGGGTGGGAGAAGAGAAAACGACTTTCCAGAATATGGGTAGATTGTTTC
>NW_006287901.1:419408-426901 GCF_000327345.1 Myotis davidii | reverse complement strand
TTTAAGAAATAAGTACTTGAAACTGGCTTCAAACCACCCCAAAGAAATACCTAATTTACTTCATAAAAACGTATTTGGCTCCTGTTCTGTGGCCACATGGACACAAAAAGTTCTAACTTCCTAATTTTAGTAACAGCTCTGCCTGTTATAGACTTTTACTTTTTTATTTTTCTTAAATTCCATTGCCCTCGAGGTTGAGGGGACCAAAGGGGGGCCAGGCGGGGCTGAGAACAGGGTGGGGACAGGCTGCTGAGGCCGAGCCACACTCCCGCCCACAGGTTTTCTACGCGTCTTTTGTACAGTTGTGAGCATTTGAGACCAGCCTCCGGGCACCTGTGTTCATTGTACAAACTACCTGAGTGATTAAAGTTTAGCTTTTCTACGGGGAAAAAATAAAAGATCTCAGGAGGAGATCAATATTAGTTCATTAAAGATGGAAAATGCACCTGGCCGGTGTAGCTCAGCGGTTGAGCATTGACCCCAGAACCAAGAGGTCACAGTTTGATAGCTCATTCCCCTGTGTGGAGCATGCAGGAGGCAACTAATAGACAGTATTTCTCTTCTCTCTCTAAAAATCAATAAAAACATATTTTAAAAAAAATATGGCCAATATGATGGTAGAGATGCCTACTGACCAGTATGAGAGGCCAGAGATACTCTAAGCCTCAATTTTGGGATTAGGCCAGTGGTTCTCAACCTTCCTAATGCCGCGACCCTTTAATACAGTTCCTCATTTTGTGGTGACCCCCAATTTCATTGTTACAAATTGAACATAATTAAAGCATAGTGATTAATCACAAAAACAATATGTAATTATATATGTGTTTTTCAATGGTCTTAGGCGACCCCTGTGAAAGGATCGTTGGACCCCCAAAGGGGTCGCGACGGATTAGGCGAAGGCTACCTACATATGATACTTAGACTTGTCTTGAAAGATGAGTAGAGGAAGAAGTTTTAGGATAAAGACACGCCATAGAAAAACTATGTTCCATTCAGTCTTTGAGTCATGAGGCAGGGGTCTCGGGAAACAAAACAGTCTGACTTGTACACTAGGTCATGTACACTAAGGAGCTTGGGCTTTTTTTTAACAAAAGGTAAGAGTCACTGAAATGGTTTAATTGGTGGACCTACTGCTCAATCTGATGTATTAGGAGGTGAGGCCTTTGGGAGGTGCTTAGGTCATGAGGGTGGAGCCATCAGAATGGGATTAGTGCCCTTACAGGAGAGACCCCAGAGAGCCCCTTCCTCCCAAATGCCACATGAGGACACAGTAGGAAGACGCTGCCTGTCAACCAGGAAGTGAGTTCTCACCAGACACCAAACTGGCTGGGGCTTTGATCTTGGACTTCCCAGCCTGCAGAACTGTGAGAAATAAATGTCTGCTGTTCATCAGCCACCCAGACTGTGGTACTCGGCTTCACAGGCTAAACTAAGACAGCTGCCCTCACATTCCCACCAATATTGTGACTTGGGGAAAAGGGGCTTTCCACAGATTCATTGTTTGGTTGTTTCAATTCCATCTGTTTAGCTGGCTTGACAAGAAGATCTGAGACAGAATTCTGACATGTGCCGTCATCGACTGATTGCCCTTCTGCCCTCTTCCCAGCCTATCCTAAGCTGTAGGAGACTCTAATTTTATCTAAGCATAATGATTCTTGCTTTATCCCCAGCTTGAGCATTGCAGAACGTAACATTTTCATTGAGGTTGTTTGAGTATTTAAAAAGAGTTTGGGGCTCAAATATTTGAAGTTATTGATATTTTTTGTCTCCTCATTCTCCCCACTTTGGTTGACTTATGTAGAAGGGGCAGCCCTGGTCTGGGGCGGGGGGGGGGGGGGGTGCTTGGGGTGTGTGCTGGGTCTGGGGAAGCTTGTCCACAGATGGTGGTGAGAACTTGGTCAGGATGAGCCTGCCCACAGACTAAACACCCCTTCCTACAAGTTCCCCAGGAGCTCCAATCCAGAGGGACAACCCATACCACACCCTGACCTGAGGATTTCACATGGAACCGTTTGGAAACCAGGGTCTGGACCCCTCACCTCCCAGGACTGACTAGCTAGAATCACCCTAGTGGTCAGAGCACCTGCTTAACCCTGAACTTACAACCTACATCACTGGAAGATGAGAGCGTGAGGGAGAGATGGTGCAAAAGCAGGAAACATCGAGAGGTATAAAGATGTTAATGAATCAGAGACACCCAAGAAAAAGAATCCGATTTGAAGTTAACGCAGAGATGAGTGTGAGAGAGAGTGTTCATTTCTGGAGCCCTTGGGTTTCCATGCAGAGGAGGGGACTGTGCGGGAGTAAACTTTATCTTCCCTCTGCCACCTCTTGTGCACAGGACACAGGCAGGGTGGATACTGTGGCCCTGATTCCACTGCCTGTCCCCTGTGATAGTGCAGATCCCAACAACAACAACAGTGCTGAAAACTTCTAAATCTTTTAAAAAATGCAACATTTTCTCCACCTTAAGTGTTAGAAAAACAGAAAATTAGGGAGCATTTTCTCAGTCCATTAGGATTTTGTGTCTTGGCAATTATCAGTTTGGCTCAAAAAAATCACAAAAATTCTATAAAAAAAAAAGAAAGACTGACAATTATTGTGAAGCATCTGTTTAAAAGACAGGATTGTTTAAAAGATATAGAAGTGCTCAATCCCCATATGTGGTCATCTAACTAAGTTCCAACAAAGTGTTAGAAACTTTCTGTCCACACAACTTACTATAGGAAGAAAAAAATGCTGTAGGTATTTTACTTGCCAGAAGATGGCGATAGAGTCTAGTTATATAAAGAACAGAAGCCTACGCCAGTTTGGGGGTTTTGGGGGGGGTTTTGTGTGTGTGTGTGTGTGTGTGTTTTTAAGTTAGAAGCCTAAGCCTCAAGAACAGAAGAGCAAGAGTGGAGAGTGCTTTAGATGCAGAGGCAGATGAGTAGAGTACGTCATGGCTAAAAGGCAAGAAGCAGGATTTAACAACAACAACCACGTATTTCTGTATTGACTGCCGTGAGCCCTTGCTGGTCAGTGTGCTCTCGGCAGCAGCAACAGCACCACCTGGGAGCTGGTTGGAAAAGCAGAATTTCAGGGCCACCGGCTGACTCCAAGTCAGTGTCTGCATTTTAACCTGATCCCCAAGCGATTCATATGTACATTCAAGCTTGAGGAGAGGGTCCGTGGCTCTCAACATTGGTTCCACAAGAAAATAAACAGGAGAGTTTATACCACTCAAGGAATCCTACTCTCACAGCTTCTAATTTAATTAATAAGACATCACTCGTTTTTTTTTAAAGCTACCTAGGGTATTATGTAGGGTGGAGACCCTAACCTCTGATTCCCAATTTATGGCTGAATCTACCCTCATCAGCAAAGTTAAGGGTGTGTTATAGCCGAAGTTCAGGGAAAGACTAGCCCTAACAGAGGAGTTAGTTCATCTCCAACCAGGACTCTTCCTTACTCACTGCAGTCAGGGGATCAAGCTGTGCCTTCCTCACTGAAGATGAAATCACAAGCATACTGTGCTGGAGGTCAGTGTGAATGATTCCAATTTTACATAAGTGATTGGAGTTATTCATAGTTTTATCAACACTTCACATTGTGCTTGGAAACAAGGTTATTTGTATTTCTTAGGCTTAATACAGAATTCTATTTTAAATAGAAAGTATATAGATATTTAAATTTATGTAATATTCACTTTTACTTGGTTAGCCATACTTCTGAGAATCCCAGCCATTCTAGAAGTAACATCCTTAGGGTAATACATTTACAAGCCAAAATGCATTAAATGACATCATAAGTCTTTTGTCTCTAATAACTGGGCACTTTAAACATTTTTTAATATCTCCCTGTGACCCCAAGTTCCTCAAACACATCTCTACCTCTTTCCCAATAATGCTTTCCTTTCCTGAATGCTCATCAATAACAAAGCCACTGTTAGATGATCTGCTGTACAATCTTAATGCTTTACTTCCCTTTATGTATTCCATTCATTCTTCTGTCCATCCACATGTCATCCACTAGTCCATCTGTCCACCCACCCACTCACCAACCAGCCATGCATTCATCTATTAGCCATCCATCCACCCATCCACTCACCAATCCATCTTTCCAAGTTATGCTTACGTTTATATGAATAGCTTCCTGATTTACACATTCTCAATGGATCAAATTAATTCCTTAAAGATGCTTTCATCATATTACTCTTTTGTTCAAATTTAAAAAATATTTCAAATTAAAAAAAAAAACTATTCCCTGGTACACATCCAAAATCCTCAGCCAAGTTTTAAGACACTGGTCCTGGCTCATTCTAATCTCTACCTAACACATTTTAATAATATGCATGCTCCACTCACCATACAGTCCTCAAAACAAATCATTTTATCACAACATCCATTCTTCCATTACTATTGTTTATTCTTGTATAATTATTGTTCACTAGTATATACCATATACTAGAAATCATAGGTTCAAAGGTACAGCCCCTGGTATTTATTATGAATCCTATACTTTCAATGTATAAACATACAGAGAATGCTTATGTTGCAATTTATAGAATGCCCAGGGCTACAGGGGCATAATGCACAGCACAGTCAAGTCTGAGAAAGGGATCAGAAAGGTGCTCTTGAGCCTTAGAGGATAAACAGGGATTTGCCACAGTAAAGAGGAGCAGGGCTTTGTTTCAGCTCTCTCCCCTCTGCCTAACTAAGTATGTCCATCTTCTGTTTCAGCTACTTCCATGACACCATTTCCTTATCACTCCCAAGTCACTGCCTCTAAAACCTGTAGCACTTGTAGTCTGCTCCACTCAATTTAGAACTCATATGTAATTAATGTTGTCTGAATTATTCTTCCCATTGCCCCTTTTATGTCATTAACAGACAAGATGTCCTTAGGAAATTCACTTAAGCTTCCTTGAGCTCTTTTGTAATTAGTGAAATAGGAAGCAACATCAGATCATCTCTGAAGTCCCTGCCATTAATTATTTATACAGAGCGGACTCCGTCTTTACTGGACTCAAAGGCAGGGATCACCTGTAAGCGTGTATGCCCTAGAAACAAAGCTGGTCATGATTTTCCAAGTGCATTTTACACAATGACTGCCATCATGAAACATAGTGGGCATGTGGTGCTCAGGTGGCCAAAATCATGGAGTCAACCACATTAGCTTTGTTTAATGCCCCAACCTTGTCCCTGAGAAAGTGGTTGTCTTCTAATGCTAGGGGCCTTAGGTGGTGTTCTTTTACCCCAGTGGTTCTCAACCTTCTTAATGCTGCGACCCTTTAATACAGTTCCTCATGTTGTGGTGACCCCCAATTTCATTGTTGCAAATTGAACATAATTAAAGCATAGTGATTAATCACAAAAACAATATGCAATTATATATGTGTTTTCTGATGGTCTTAGGTGACCCCTGTGAAAGGGTCATTGGACTCCCCAAAGGGGTCGCGACCCACAGGTTGAGAACCGCTGCGGTGTTGGGAATTGTGTTTTCAAGAAAGCATTGCAGCTTCCAAGTTAAACTCATCGACAATGACTCACCTGGTTGCCTCCACTCTTGGGGTTCACAAACACAAGCAAGGGTTTCATGAGAGGAGAAGAGATAGGTTTTATCACAAAAGGACGACCTTTGTTTTCCGGCTGAAGGAAGAAAACAGCACAACTAAGATGCACATCCATGACTTGACAGGCAGCCCCAAAGCAATTGGAGTGAGAAACCGCCAGCACCACCCCAACCCTTACAAAAAAAACAAACAAAACAAACAAAACACCCCCCACAAGGTACAACTTGTTTCATAGGGTTTACTCTTAACAGGACACTCTGTGTAAAGCTTAGAAGAAAGTTTCTCAAGGTATAATTTGCTGAGAATTGAGCCATACTTTTGGTTTTATTCTGTATACCCTAAGCATTCTGGAAGTGTTAGCTCTTTATCATCTTTGGGATAACACTTCCATGGACAAGTGCAGACGCTCTGTGAAGTGGCAGAGGTTATATTTTTTAAAATACTAAGAATTCCACATGTTAGCGTACGGTGAAGGAGAAAAGAGTGGGAGACATATCGAAACAACAAGCTTGGGCAGGCTATGGAAAGGAGGACGGATTTCATTGGACCATGATCCTGAAACACTTACTTCAGTTCCCCTTTTACTGGCTTTTCTTTTAAAGCTCGTTCTCTTCTTCTTACGATTGGAAGCCTTCAGCGAGTTCTGTGAGGAGAGAAGGACAGACCTGAGCTCGGGGCAGACAGCCCCCGAGCTTTCCCATGCAGAACCATGTAGAAGGTGACGGCAGCACATGCTGTTGGGCTGCATGCTTCTCATGCTTTGACACTTCCAAGCCACTGTGCATGGGTAAGCCACAGACAGAAATCAGTCGAGTGCTTCAGAGTGAGCAACTGACTCCCCACCACACGGAGAGGCAGGGAGTTAGAACCCTGGAGGCTCTCATGGACTCACATAACAACACATGTTATACCTGCCAACCCTCCCAGTAAAAATGGAAGAATCCCAAATTCTCTGAGGGGCTCCAGTCTCCCGCCCAACCAGGTCCGTCTCCCGCCCAACCAAGTTCAAGTTCAACTCCTGGTATGGAGATCACCTATGTGGAAATGTAAAAAAGGAGGCCATTTTTCATGCTTTTTCTTTTTCCTCTGTTTACTTTGTTCTGGGTAATGTCTCTTTTAAGTAATGGTCATAACTTACTCATCTGTAATGGAACTTTATGATCCAACTATCCTATCAGCATTGATGGCTGGGTTTTAAAATGCAGAGATAAGACTCACCCTTAAGTTAGTAAAGTAGCAGTCATTATTCTTTCTTTCTTTAAAGACCCATTAGTTTATAAAAAGTCTTCCCTCTCCTGGAGCCTTGATTTTTTTTTCTTCTCACAAAAGTGCCTCCAACTTGTTGAAATACAGTGACCCCAAATTTACTTTCCCTGTCTTTCTCTTTCTAGGAGTTTTATAGACCACAACTTTGTGATTACTCTTAATATTTGATACATATGCTTTGAAAAGAACTTCTCTTACGAGGCCAGTCACAGTTTATTCGTTGAAGACCAGCAAAATGAGATTTAATTAGTGGAGTCAATAATTAATTAGATTGCCATGTTCACAAAGCAAGACATTACTACCACATTGCAGATGTTTAACAGAGTGCTGAAAGCCTGAAATACAGAATTCTTAACTTAAAATTTTATATAGTATATACACATGCATTGCTTGAGCAATTAAGAGTTTTCAAACAGCTTGAAGAAAATTAGATATCTATTCTATCATTTAGAGTATCTTTTTCAAAATAAAATTAGTCTAGAGTACATATATTAACACATCCAAATCAGCAAGATTGAAACTATTTAGCTTGTATTTTTCTTTCACTTGGACCTCGAGAAAAATAAGTTGATTTATGCCTTTCTCACCAAGGGTAAAGGAAATTTTCTTGAAGCACCATGGTCTCAAAGTTTGTTCCCCCATCAGAATAAGAGTTTTCGGTTTTCTGTCTCAG
>NW_006287901.1:417162-419383 GCF_000327345.1 Myotis davidii | reverse complement strand
AGCAGGAAAGAGAAATCCAGAGCCCCGGGTCACTTCTCATCACTCACTCTAGACAAGCTACCCCTGCAAAGAGATCTCCCAGTTTCTGAATTCCTCTTTAATGGGTCTATTACCATGTCCTCTTTGGGGAAACTTTTGCCTTATTAAAACATTTGCTGTATTTTTTTAGTACTTTCAGTTCAATTAAAAGGAAAGAAAAATAACTTGGAGCCTTTAAATGTTTAATCAACCAAAAGGCCCAAGATGGATGCTGGAAACTATTGGTCTGGCCACATCCGTGTCTATTTGATGTCAATTAGTGATGCTGAGTGGTTCTCCACCATCACTGCACATTGGCCTCACCGGGAGAGCTTTTACAAAATGGCTTTTATGAAATATTTCATGAAATATTCTCATTTAATTTATTTGGGTGAAGCTTAGGCAAAGGTACTTTCTAAAAGCTCCCCAGGCAATTCTAACATGTAGCCAGGTTTGAAGTAGAAAGGGAGGAGTAAAGAGACGCATATACTGAGATCAAGCAGAAGATCTGTGGGATAAGGACCATGAGAGGTGGAATCCGACAGACCGGGTGTTAATTCTGGATGTCACGAGATCGGTGCTACTGGATCTGAGACTTTGGCCAAGTCGTTCAAAGTTTCAAAGTAACAGTTTCTTAATTTCAAAATGAAGGTGATAATACCTACCTCAAGCAGAGTTGTGAAGTTTAAATCAGAAAAAGTATGTGAAGCAGTTAGCCTGGTATCCATCCCATGATAAGGACTTCCAAAAATGTTAGTTGCCTCGTTCACAGCTGTATATCCCAGCACCTAGCACAAATGCCTGGCACATAGTACGCACTCAAATCATTGTTGAAATAATGAGTCAGTATTATTCAAATGCACAACACTTGCTGAGTCTCTCCTGATTTTAGAAAGGATCCTTAGGAATTGAATGCCTGTCTACTAACTTCTTTGTTATTTTATTTCATTTATTGCCGAGAGCAATGCAGGACTCACACCAAGTGCTTGCAGGAACACACTATGGTTCTTGGTTCTTGCCAGGATTCAATAATTAAACTCTGGGAGAAAGGTCTAATGGATCAGGCTAAGGTTTCCTAAGCTTGCCTGATCATAGAAATCAGAGCTCCTCAGGTGATTCTGACAATCAAACATATTTGGGAAACAGAGTTAGAAAAACACATCAAAATAAGGCTTGATGTCTGAAAACAGAGCAGGCAGGGAACTCAATTCTGATAGGGAACACACACACAAAACAGCCTTTTTTTACACACGTAGCAAATACAAGTGCTTCTGAGCCTCACCGAGCCAAATGCACCTGAGGCCTTCTTCATCTCACAGAACAAGGGGCAAAGACCAAGCAGTAGTTGACTTACAGTACCTGGACGCCTCTATGAGAGATCTGTGTAAGCTTACAGCCCTACGGATAGTCAAATAGCAAAAAGATAAGCAGTATGGAATTGCACAGCACACCTCAAAATTCCCCGGGCTTCCTCTGGCTCCTGTGTAAATATGTTTCTCTGTCTCAATGTAGGACTTCTTTTAGAAGGCAGCATATAGGGAACTGATGGATATGAAGACAGATTTGGGTTGTGTTTTGGCCATGACAAGCCATCTAATCTGGCTAATCCATAACATTGCTTATCCTGCTGGGTCAGCATTGTTGTGAGAGTTAGATAAGAATGTTTGTGAAGAATGTCAAAATTATACCAAGAAGTTATTGGGTAGAATTGTTAGTGATATATTCAAGAAACCTTTAAATACTTGTCCTGTGTTCTAAAACAAAGCATCCCTGTCATCGAGGGCAGCTAACTCCGTGATACAAAGATGAACTTGGCAAGTTCAACACTATCAAAACAGAGAACCATTGTGCTCTCACTTGGATATTTGCATTCTTCTGATTCCAACAGATTCGCCCCACTACATTCGGTGCCCACTCTTTTGTTAAAGTCCAAGTAAAACATAAAGGCTTTTTGTTTTTATACCAGGTATCAGGAAGTCTTACCTTGCTGCAGTAATAATCCTATCAACAAAATCTTTATCATAATCTGACTCCTTCCTGGACTGCTAAGAAATGCCGATGGGTGAATCACTCAACTGTGAATTATACTTAACTACCTTTTGCTATCCTTCAGGGATTGGTCCAGGTTATGGGCTCGCAAAGAATCAGTTATAATAACAATCTAAAGAGAAGATATTCCACTTCTTCATCCCAAATAAAGTCT
>NW_006287901.1:415239-417148 GCF_000327345.1 Myotis davidii | reverse complement strand
ATGATATTCTAGACAAAGCTCTGATGGATAGTTGGAGGGAGAATCATGGACTTTGTCTCTTAAAGGGTGTTCTCACTCTGCCCTGCTCCAGCTGCCCCCCGGGGACAGAGCTAGTCCTGAGAATAGACAGGCAGAAGAACAGAGAAAACACATTCCAAAGTTAAGGATAGGGTCTCAGCAGCTTCTCAGGTGTATTTGACTAAATCACAGCGAGTATTACCTAACCTTTAGAACTGACCAAAAGAAAGGGCTTGAGAAATTTTGATGGATATTGTTGGTCATTGCTATTAAATGTGGTGAGTCTACAGCATTTTAAGGTTATCCAATTATAAGGAATAAGAAAGGATTCACATGAAGGATAGAAAAGAAGTTGACTGTGGCATTTTTATAAGTAGACCATTGGAAACAATATAAATATTGATCAGTAGGGAGTTGGCTAACTAAACTAATATATTAAACATGCATTCAATCTATATGTACTAACATGGGCTTTTTCCAAAAATTTGGTTGTTGTTTTTTGTGGGTTTTTTTTTTTTTTCCATTGGGAAAGGTAAGTTTTAAAAGCATTATGTGTAAAATAATGTCATTTATTAAAAGCACACACCACTGGTCTTCCACAAAAAAAAATCATGTTACACAGGTCTTTCCTTCAGCTCCAACCATTTATACTAGGATTTGAACGTCTTTAACTTGTTTATCCAAATATTATCCTCTACCATTTTTAGTACAGAAAAGAAACACCGACATCTGTAACATTAAATATAACTTTGGCTGTAAATACACCAACCGATTCAGCTTGATTCTTAAAATATGATTTTCTTTTAATTCCTTAAAGTCATCTACCTTCTATCATATTTTAACTCCTAGGTCTCTCCAAATAATTTGGTAATGAAACTCAGCACATCATCCAGGCAGCACTCATTCCCCTTACCATCAAGGTTTCACACAACTCCCAACCGCACAGCTGGTCATGGAGTAATCATCCCCTTGGAGCCAGGGAGCTCTCAACAGAGAAGGATAGTATGTGGTTTAATCCCACCTCTTTACAACCTACTTTCCCTGGCCATTATATATTCAAGTAGATTTCCTTGGCTCCTCCTCTCTGGAGTTATTTGGTTAGACACAAATGTCACAAATAAAACTAACTTTATATGATGATCCATCTTACTGTTGTTGTCAGTATGTTCTATCAACTTGCATTGTCCTTCCTCATCCCTCTTCCCAATAACAAGCCCTGCATCCTTCAAGACCAAGCTCAATGACTTTTTCTTTCTTTTTTTTTTTTTTTACATAACCTACGCTGATCTCCACAACTGAAATTTCTTAACCCTGCTTCATGTTTCCACCTTGATTCTACATCTTCAGTAGCAATTAGCATTCCCTGCCTTAAACGTATAGGCCTCTCACTGCCATGGCTGCTGATTTAGACAACCCCTGTCTTGTCCCTTCCTCTCACCATCTTATGAGTGTCTCTCCTGAATAATGAACACTGATCAAGAAGGCAAACATTCACAGATATCAGAAGTCCACTTTTAAAAAAAAATTTACATGTGGCAAAATTCCTCTTCCAGAATCCACATTCTGCCCAATGATTCAGATTGTTGGGTCTATTTTTAGATTAATATCTGATTCATCTTTGGACCTATATTCATCACTGCATATAGCAGCATCTTTGAATGTAGTTAATGAAGTAAATGTTTCTTTAACACAGTTAAGATTATCTTCTCCTTTATCACATTTTAAGCAGTATCATAGAATATAGACATATATATGTATATAATAATATATATACAGATGTGTGTGTGTGTGTGTGTGTGTGTATACATATTTTAAAAATTCTATCAATAGCAAATACCTATGGAGTGTTTTGTTTTCGCACCAATCCTTTAGTTTCCTTTCATTATATACT
>NW_006287901.1:413178-415129 GCF_000327345.1 Myotis davidii | reverse complement strand
GCTGGGACAAGGTAGAAGGGGGAGCAGGGACTAGGTAAAGGAGGGGAAATGGGGACATCTGTAATAGTGTCAACAACAAAAATAAAGTTAAAAAATAAATTCTAAAAATTGGAAAAATATTTGATCTGTTGTTCATCTACCTTCCAAATTCTCTTCATCATTTCCCAATGTCGCCAATAAATTTTCTAATCTTACTATTTCCATACCATTGTTAACCAGTTGCAACCCATGCCCCACACTCTACAAGCCATGGTTTTGATGGCATCAATGATCTTGTTCCAAACACAAGGACTTTTCTCAATCCTTACTGTTGTTGTTTTTTTAACATCAGTGACTACCATGTATGTCTTCCCATTTTAAATAATGAAACTCTGTGTTATCATAGTTCTCTCCTTATTTTGTAGGACTTTCTGTCTCCTTCCACTATCTAGATGTAGATGCTTACTCAGTCTTCTTGGGTCCTTGTATTCAGTAAGTGAATAGAACTTGACTGTCTCCCTTGGGGCAGGCATCATGCTAATGGACATGCAATCCCACTGCAGTGGAAAATAAACCAGCTACAGCAGGAGTTGAAGGTGCACTTGGGAGCACAGTAGACGGCAGGCTGTGGCCCCTGTTCTGTCTCTTTCTGCCCTTTCCATTAGACATCTCATGTTCTTTCCATCCCCTTTCATTGCAATACATGGGTCAGGGATCAATAATTTCTGTCCTGACCCCTGTGTGACTGTCCAACATTTTCATCTGTTGATGCACAGCTTTGCTTGATACCCTTTACTCCTACAAGTCAACAAGAAGGAAAACAAGAGCTAACATTTATTGCGTGTTTACAATGAGCCAGGTGCTAGTCTATGCACTTTATCTTTTTTGTTTTTTAGCTCATTAGTCCTCATGAAAGCCCTATGCATTAGGTACTAGTATCATTTTGCAGATGAGAAGCTGAAACAGAAGGGTTTAAGTTGTCTGTGACTATACAGGTTATTAAGTGGCAGAGCAAGATTATGAATCTAGGGCCAGTGGTTCTCAACCTTCCTAATGTCGTGACCCTTTAATACAGTTCCTCATGTTGTGTGACCCCCAACCATAAAATTATTTTCGTTGCTACTTCATAACTGTAATTTTGCTACTGTTAGGAATCATAATGTAAATATCTGATATGCAGGATGTATTTTCAGGAGTCGCGACCCACAGGTTGAGAACCGCTGATGGGCAATCTGACTCATAAACTAGAGCTCTTTACCATTACTTTATTACTGCCCAAGCTCATCATCCATTAGCTTTTACATAGAATTTAGTTAATTGATTAAAGTACTAAACTTAATCAATTAACTAAAGAAGAGGGACTACCCCAATTTTTAAAAATATCAGATTCAGGAAGAGGTGCTATAGAGTAAAACAGTGAATGGCATGGTACATCACAAAGAACTTGATTTCCAGAATCAGAATTCCTGGGATCAAATGCCACTTCAAAGTATTTACTATCTATATGGATCCAGGAAATCTGACTTCTCTGTTCCTCACTTCCTCAGCTATAAAGTAGGTATAACAAGATACCAGCCTCATAGGGTACTATGACGATAGAATGAGATAGTGAATGAAAAATAAGTGTTTCTGAACATATAAATGTTAGCTCTCCTAATTCTTATTATAATATCCTGAATCCTAGAAGACAATAAAAAGGTACATAATAAAAAAAATTGGATTATTGCATCCAGATAGTGAACTGTAAATAACACCTCCCATTAAAAGTAACCAGAGCTGCCGAAACCGGTTTGGCTCAGTGGATAGAGCATCGGCCTGCAGACTGAAAGGTCCCAGGTTCGATTCCGGTCAAGGGCATGTACCTGGGTTGCGGGCACATCCCCAGTAGGAGATGTGCAGGAGGCGGCTGATCGATGTTTCTCTCCCATCGATGTTTCTAACTCTCTATCTCTCTCCCTTCCTCTCTGAATAT
>NW_006287901.1:394114-412969 GCF_000327345.1 Myotis davidii | reverse complement strand
AAATACTCAAGCACTTGTAATGTACTTGCTGGTAATAAGGGAACAGTTTCTTTATAGGAAAATCATAGCCAAAAAATGAAGAGTAAAAATTGGGAAGTCACCCTTTGGCAACCCTAATGAAATGATAACATAGGTAATAATACTTATTAGATAAAACAATAGGTGAAAGGCTGATGGACAACTTTATGACAGATGAATTAGGATGACAGTTCCTGAACTTACTGGTCAACCTTCACATCACTAAAAGTTAGCAACATGACAGAAATACATATCATCACCCCTGAATTAAACCTGACTCTAATTAAGTTTAAGTATTATTTTACAAGAAATAGGGGCCTTCCGTGAAATCATTTTAAAACAATATAAGGATACAATCAACAAAAATAAAAATCTGAGAAATTCCACAGATACAATGATCCAATTTATTCAATAAATGGCATGAAAAATAAAAGAGGGGATTGTTACAGATTAAAAGAGACTTACAATATGTCACCAAAAAAGCACCTGTGAACTCTGGATCTTGATTGGAAAAAGATAACTGTGAAAAAAAAAATTTGAGCCCTGGCCCGTGTTCTCAGTGGTTAGAGTGTAACACAAACCCACCCACCTCACCCCCACACCAAAGGGCTGCAGGTCCAATTCCTGGTCAAGGGCAGGAACCTGGGTTGTGGGTTTGCCCCCAGCCTTAAGTCAGGGTGCATGCAAGAGGCAACCAAACAATATGTGTCTCACATCGATGATGTTTCTCTCTATCTCTCTCTTTCTCTATCTAGCTCTATCTCTCTCCTACCTTCGACTTTCTTTGAAAAGCAATGAAAAAAATGTTTTCATGTGAGGATTATATATATATATATAAAATAGACAATCAGAAACTATTTTAAGGAATTATTAATTTTGGTGGGTGACAAAATGTGGTTGTCTTTCTAAAATGTTATATTTTAGAGAAGCAAAATGAAGTGTTTACAGATTAAATGATATCCTAAGACTTGCTTTAAGATACCCCAGTAAAAGAAAAAAGGGGAGAAACTTCCATTTTCAGGAAGACAGAGTAGATGGGGTGGGACCAGGAGAGAAATGGATGTGGTTATGAAAAGGCAGCATGAGGGATAATTGTGGCAGCTGCTCTGTATCTTGACTAAGTTGATGGTAACATCTGGTTGTGATGTACTGTACTGTGATTCTGCAAGAAATCACAATGGGGGGAGGGGCGGGGATTTGTAAAGGGTACACAGAATCTCTCTGTATTATTTCTTACAACTACCTGTGAATCTCAAAATAGAAAAAAATGATTAAAGAACAGAAATTATGGTGTGGTACAGGAATATATGAAACAATAATGGTAGAAAAGTTCATGCTACAGAAGAATCTATATGTATAAAAGGCTAAGTGTCCGTCTAACTGGTAGCTATGATGCATACTGACAACCAGGGGGCAGACTCTCAATGCAGGAGCTGCCATGACACGCACTGGCCATTTAAAAATAATAAAAGGCTAATATGCAAATTGACTGACTTCTGGAACGACCGGTTGCTGATGCACACTGACCACCAGGGGGCAGATGCTCAACACAGGAGCTGCCCCCTGGTGGTTAGTGTGCTCCCAAAGGGGGAGAACGACTCAGCCAGAAGCCAGGCTCACGACTGGTGAGCGCAGTGGCGGGAGCTTCTCTCGCCTCCACAGCAGCACTAAGGATGTCCGACTGCCAGGTTAGGCCCGCTCTAGGCCGGGTTGAGGGATCCCCTCCTGAGTGCATAAATTTCGTGCACTGGGCCTCTAGTTCATTATAATCTTCTCTCTCTCTCTTCACTTGCTTAAAATTTTCCATAACAAAAATATTTTTAAAGTTTAGTAAAGGAAACTTACAATTTCCCTGGAAAGTGGTATTATCTTCTGATTTTCCTAACTGGTCTATCTCCAGTCTTCCAAAATCCGATACCACCAGGTTATCCTACACACTCTTGCTAGTTGTTTCCTTCTAAAATATAATTTTTCCTCTATTACTCTGTTGCTTAAAAGGATAAAGTTCACATGTATAAAAAATGCCCTGCCAGCTAGGTCTTAGCAAACACATACTCCAATCCTACATACACCCTGCATACATCTTCCACTATAGTCAAGCTAGTCTCATAATCCCATGAATATAATTTTGGCCCAATACCCTTGCTCATGCCTATCTCCTGCCTGTTATTTCCTCTCTGCTCCACTGATCTAGATCCCACCTATCTTTAAGAGGCAGAATAAAAGCCACCTCCTCTATGAAGTTCTCCGTGATCTTTTCTTAAGATAACTACATGGATATTCAGAGCACAGATCATGTATTGCATCACAATGCTCAGTAGCCTTCCTGATACCATTGAGGTTTTTGATGTTGATTTCACTGAATATTTAATATAAAGCTCTTGGAGAGGTTTAGTAAATATTGGGGGAAAACAAAAGCAAAAATATAAAAGAGATCTTAAAATAATACAAAATTGGAAATCAATACACTTGAATTTTAGTACAAAGTTGTGTATAACACCTTGGGCAACTCATTTAACGTCTCTTAGCCTTTGGATCTAAAATGCAAAATGAAAGGACTAGAGGCTCCATATTTTAATGTGTAGAAACCGTACTTGTCTCTGGAAAAGATTTCCCAAGGGCTTCTTCCATGGATTATGACTTGGAAAGATTATTACCAAACGTTACTCATCGGCAGAGACTAAACTTCATGTAAAACATACAAAGCAAAACAGTGTCGCTGATCCAACAGTTTTTAAATAAAAAACTGAGTCAATGGGAATAAATTGCATGATGATTTTGGAGCCCACATGAAAAAGGATGGCCACATCATTTAGAGATATTATACTCAGTAAGACTTCCTAAGGTTCCTGCACCCTAGGGAGGTATAACCTTCTCCCTGTGGCACTGAAAATCATCCCAGAACTTGGAGCTACTGTCTAAGATGTATAGTACAAAGGTAGGAAATTTCCTATCAAAGATTCTGACCTTAGGAAAAACCACCAGGGTTTCCCAGAATTGAAGCAGAGACCCTCTTGGAAGAAAGTACAATGAGGACTGAATGCAATGTGAGATTATGTACTAAGAGGCTAAGTTCTACTTTGCCTTAAGTGAGGAGTGCTGCTCTCTAAGCAGACCCTGTGTGTTTAGGAAGGTCACGCCCCACAGTCTGCTGTTCAGGTCGGAAGTGGTGGTGATCTCCACCAAACAAGGAAGCCTGCACAGTTGGCCCTCACATTCACTCCCTGGGGGCGCCCGGGATGGAAGAGAAGAGAGGTGCACAAGATTCAGCTATAGCCACCACTAGCACTTAAACAACTCAGGAGAGAACCCAAAGAGAATATCATTTCATGATATTACATGGATGGGAAGGAAATACTCCTGCTGTGGAGTCTGATTTCTTTAGAAGAGGAGGCTGGATCCATGAGAGAGCCCAACGCAGTAAGGTGACGGGCTAATGGGATGAACTGGGGAAGCTGAGCATGGGACCAAGGGGATGAATGAGCAGAGATCGTAGAAACCCAAAGACTAGTCAGAGGGAGAAAAGCAAGAAGCAACAGTTATTGTTTCTCTGCACTGGCCCAGCAGCACCAGGGTCCCTGCAGTTACCTGAGGTTTCTTCACCTTAATGATCCAGGTGGGCGGGACAATAACAGCAGCATGAGCTCCCAGGGAGCAGGGTTCCTCAATCTGATGCAGCATAAAGCAGGTCACCTTATTGTGAAACTAAAGAGAAAACAGGCCAGTAAATACTTCTGTGCAAACAGCAAGGCTGCAATGAGAAGAAGTAAGTACATGGGTACATGCTCATGCATGCACATGCAAACACACACACACACACACACACACACACACACACACACATCACATGCTTCTCATCAACCAGCCCCAGGCGCTCAGAGATCATATTTAGAATTCATTTCCCTTTATAAAATGATAACAATAAAAATCAATCTTATAGGACAGGTCAGCTAAAACTTTATAACCTTGCTTTTGTTTTTAGTGCCTCACTTTTATTTTATTTTCTAAACTCGTATTGAATTTATTGGAGCGACACTGATTAATAAATAAGTTTCAGGTGTACAATACTGTAATATATCATCTGTATATTGTAGTGTGTGTTCACCACCCAAGTCAAGTCTCCTCCCATCATTATTTAGCTCCCCTATCCTCTCTTACTCTGGTGAGACATACTATTGCCTGTGTCTATGAGTTTGGTTTAATAGGATATTTACCTAAAGATGTTAGTCTTGTAGGTGTGGACGAAAAAATGGCCACATACTAAATCTGACAAGCTCAGGGGAAGCCAGTGCTACAAAGTCAGAGACTGAAGGTAACCACACAGGATGGTCCGAACATAAAAATTCCTAACTAAAAGCAAGTCATGGTGAGTAGTCATGTCCTAGGCCTCAGCTTCCTTGACAAAGGTCAGTTTTTACCTAAGTGAGCCTGTCTATTGTCCTTTCGCCTCTCAGATAACATACCTCTGAAATGTCAGAGTAATCTCCTTTTCCAGACCCCTCAGGGCACACCCACCACAACCGAGGCCACAGAAACCCTCACTGTATCTTGTTTCCTATATTCCATCTCTGTGTGCAATAAATGTTAATTATTAACTATCCTGTACCCACCAATAAAAAAGTGTGTGTTTCTCTACTTTGCCTTTTTATACAATTTCAGAGATTTCCCAGCTTTGCTTTCCCCTGCCCCCTTAATCTACCACCCATTTCATGTACAGCCGCCCCCCCCCTCCCCGGTCTCTTCCTTTGATTCTAATGTATAAAATAAGCTGTAAAACGGCTATTCTCTGGAGCATTTTCTCTATCTGTTGAGATTTTGTTTCTCAGCAATTGTCATCAATTTGGCTCAAAGAAAACTCATATAAGAGTTCTCTACAGCCCTGACCGGTTTGGCTCAGTGGATAGAGCGTCGGCCTTTGGACTGAGAGGTCCCAGATTCGATTCCAGTCAAGGGCATGTACCTGGGTTGCGGGCACATCCCCAGTGGGAGGTGTGCAGGAGGTAGCTGATCGATGTTTCTCTCTCATCGATGTTTCTAACTCTCTATCCCTCTCCCTTCCTCTCTCTGAAAAATCAATAAAATATATTAAAAAAAGAAAAGTTCTCTACAGGTTTGAATGTTTCTTATATTAACTGAGGGTTCTATTAATCCTAACTTGGCCGTAACTTTGTTTCAGTGGACTTGCATGGTGAAAGACTTGGTTAATTTGGGATAAGGTTGAAAAGGAAATGAAGATGAGCAGAAAGGAGGTGCCTCTTTTTTCTACCCACAGATGTAAATCCTTCTCAGATGGTCTTCCAGTATAAGGGACCCAGGAAAGAAGCAAGAGCTGTTAGTCCAAGAGGCAACAATGAACAAAGAGATTGCTTCTGCTGGGTTTTTGAAGGCTGCTAAAAAATATAATGGTCCCATTACACTTGGCAAGTCTAGAGTGCTTTTTATTTTTGAAAGGAAGGAAGTAAATGTAGACTAACAATGCTTTAGAGGCTTAAATCTATCCCCGAATAGATTGAGTGACCTTAGGCCAATTACGCTTTCAATCATCTTTTGTGCGACTGTAAAGGGATAATGATGTGTGGTGACATCTGTTTTCTAATAAACATAAAATCACATTATAAGTCTTAACGTTTTAATTATAGTGATTTTCTTAAAAATTTTACATGCTTTCTACTTGGATTCTATTTAATGTGACCACACAATTTATCATCTTCACTGGAACAATTTTAAGAGTGAAAGGGAGTACTGTCAATAATTATCTCGGAACAAAAGATGTAAATTAGGATGGTCTCAAGGAAACTGGAAAATATGGCCATCCCAATTATACCCCATCAGGCAAGTTTTGTCTTCATTTCTGCATATCTTCACGATCTGACGTGATCCAGAGACTACTAAATCAGTTAATTAAGTATGGGATATAGCTTCATAATTCCCCCAACCACCAGTTATTTGTGATCCGAAAACAATTTGATATACCAGAGAAATGTTCTTTGAATATCTTTTTTTAAAGGTGATTTCTTCATGGGATGTTGATAGTGGGGAATGTGTGATGGTGTAAGGAGAGGAAATATATGGAAAAATCTCCCTACTTTCACCTCAATTTTGCTGTGAACCTAAAACCGTTCTGAATAATAAAGTTTATTTCTTTTAAAAAAATGTTTTAAATATTTAAATAGTTTTGTTAAAAGATTCATTAATGAATGCTAAAATCAGTAGGCAAAAGTTTGAGGAGAAATATATCAGCATAATCTCAAAATATCTTCCCCAAATATTTATCAATTGGAAAAGGATATAGCAAATGCCACCTTAATCAAGTGATCAAGGTTAATATCATCAATAATAAAACATTGACATTATGCCCTCTGAATAAGATGCAGGGAGGACATCCCATCCCTTCTCTCATACCTTGCCTAAAATGAATAATTTCAATCTAATCATGAGAAAACAAGGCAAACTCAGTTTGGGAGACATTCCACATAATAACCAGTCAGTGCTCATTAAATGTGCCAAGGTCATGAAAGACAGAAAGAACGAGGAAATGTCAAGAATTCCACAGCTAAATGAACTGTGGGATCCTTAAATAGATCCTGGGACATTAAGAAAACAACTTGTGAATGTTTTAAAAATCTGTAGCCTAGTTATTAATAATATATCAATATTTACTGATTTTATTCATTGTACTATGTTTATGTAAGTTGTCAAAATTAGAGGGAGTTAGAGGAAGCTGGATGAAAATGTATACATTCATGTTATACACTTTGCAACTTTTTGCAACTTTTCTTAAATTTAAAATTCTCTCAAATTAAGAAAAAATTGTGATTCACTTTTAGAAATTCAAATAAACTCCCAAATGAATGGCCACTGCATGTCTAAAATAGACGGGATCTCAGAATCTGCCTATTTCAACTCTCTGACTCTACATCTGAGTAACTGCCAATCTAGAGAGAATAACAAGAGTCCAAAAGTGGTAATGTGAGAACCTGAGTCCAGGAAACCCAGCTCCCAATGCCAGTTTTTTCCCCCTGATGCAGTAAGTGCCCATAGAGGACATTACTTGTTTGACATAGATATTCTAGAAGGGATTACCTGTAGTGCTAAAATATACCCCCACCACAATTTGTCTTAAAAAGGTATTGTATTGTTAAACATTACAAAATCACCTCCTCTATGTGTGATCCTGGGAAACCCAAAAGTATGTGGAATTAAGCACAGCTCTGTCACAAGGGTCAAATGAAAGTCATCTTTGTAGTGATTCAGTTGGACTACAGATCAATGAAGAGAGAGCACATGTGTTCACTAGAAAGTGGGACTAAGTTCCCAATTCATTGAATGTGTACAGAACATCTAACCACAGCCTGAGACCTCTTGGGGCAAGAATAGATACTGCCTAGCTGAGCCCGTGGCCACCAATGATGCTGAACCCCAATGGGGTTTTACCAGATCAGGGAAACCAGCAACACAAGTATTGTTGGACACCTGGACCCTGAATCTGCTTCTTCCACTCCAGATGGAGATATTGCCTTGATGGAACAGTTCCAATCAAGAACTAGGATGGCCTTGTATTTGTGAATGTGTTCCTGAATTGAAGCACAAGGACTATTTCAGTAACAATTAACTAAAAGGTGAGGGAAATGCCAAGCTCTGAGCTGTTCAAACCAATGCATTTCTACATAACAGCAGTAGGCTCTCCTGACAAGTGGGGGCCTAGGGAAATACATAGATGGATGAGCATGGCTGTGTCTCAGTCAAACTTTATTTACAAAAGCAGGCAGTAGTCAGAGTTGGCCTATGGGCCAGTTTGCCGACCCATGAGTTAGAGTGTATATACATTGTCTGCTTAAAGAAAGAAGAGGTACACAGGCAAACAAGTAGGAAAATGAACCATCTGGTTGGGACAGAGGGGCTTTAAAAAAAGGATACATCAGTGATGGCGAACCTATGACACGCGTGTCAGAGGTGACACGCGAACTCATTTTTTTGGTTGATTTTTCTTTGTTAAATGGCATTTAAACACATAAAATACATATCAAAATATAAATCTTTGTTTTACTATGGTTGCAAATATCAAAAAATTTCTATATGTGACACAGCACCAGAGTTAAGTTAGGGTTTTTCAAAATGCTGACACACCAAGCTCAAAAGGTTTGCCATCACTGGGATAGATTAAAAAAGAAGGAAAGTAATATAAAAATTTACTACTGGATTCTAATGAGTATATATGTTCAAGTGTAAGGAAGAGTTACATTTCAATGAGCATGCAGACAACTGTAACATTGAAATTTAAAGGATACAAAACCACCCTTATTCTAACATAGCCCTCCCGCCCACACACAAAAAATGGTGCCTACATAAAAAAAACAGAAGAACCAAGATGCCGAGACTGCCCTGTTAGAAGGATTACCTAATGTTGCAAGTTGCTTTCTTCCTAATGGTGCAACTTCCTACCATAGGAAAAGTTGTCAACAACCTAGTGTAACTGGAAAAAAATATATGGTCTAAGAGGGAGAAGTCCTTGATTCTAGACCCAGAGTCAGAACCAGGGAAGAATTCTCCAGTCTCTGATCCCAGAATTCAATGTGTACAAATGAAGGGGTTATTTCATCTCTATAGTTTCTTCCAGCTCATATGTGCTATAATTCTATAGTTTTAAATATCTTTCTTCCTCCAACGATCCTATGTGAGGAAAACAATACATGCATTGGATGGCCTTCCACTTACAGACAGGAATTCAAGCAATGACCTAAGTCTATTTTTATAGAACATGAGCCCACTTTGTTTTATTCCATCTCCCAACTTACCGCCTGCTTGCACCAGGAACAGCTGATAGCCACAATCTCTTTACTGTGGAAGGAGAATTTCTGCTGAAAGCCCTGGGTGTTAGGACAAGAGATAGAAAATTTAAAACCACTTCAATCACAGTGTGCATCTGCCCTCCTGAAGTCCAAGGAAGTGAACAGAGACAGAACTGACCCCACCACTCCAGGTAACTGGGACACGTTCAGCACTTACATTCTCCACCCTCTGCCATGCAAAAGTTTCCTATCCCCAAGTCATCTGACTGTTAGAGAGGAGGTACCAGTATCTGCTGTACCACTAAGTACTCAAAATTATCAAAGTCAGACAGAGAGAGAGAGAGAGAGAGAGAGAGAGAGAGAGAGAGAGAATTGCATTTTCCCCAAATAGAATGTGGTTCTGATAGTAAAAACAAAAGGAAAGTCACAATTGGTTCACATGGTTTTCTATAACAACAGTCATCCATCTCAGAAGTTCTAACAACTTCAATATCTGAGAACCCACATGGAGAGAAATAAAGGATCGGAGAGTTAGGACCCAGAAGTGAGGATGTGGGAGAAGTCCCAGGGTGCAGAAAGAAATTCAATGACTTTGATCATCCCTTTGGGATGTTGGGACTCAAAACAAGCAGCTTTCTATGTTATTCTTCACCAGCAATCAGCAATGAGATTAATGGAATGGCAAACTCAATCCTCTTAAATGAACAAACGGAAGAACAGAAGAGGTGTTTTTTGGCTGCTCTCCCTACATAATGACCAGAGAGAAGCATGCAGTAATACTCAAAGGGTGGTTTTAGCCTTCCCCAGGCTCATCTATTCTATCTGCCTGTGAAATCTAAACCCCAAAAAATGAATTCAGAGCAACGACGAAACATTTTTCAAAGAGGGCTCTTGTCAAGTGATCAAAAGAAAATGTGACAAGCAGAAAAGCTACCAAGGCACTGGCTGAAGAAGTCTTGCTTAATGTCTACAGATAATTTTAACTTAAAAAATTCATTCACATTAAAAGAACTCTCATTCTAAACCATAGGCCTAACCACTTGTACCTGCCCATGGCATTAGTGAATAGTTCCTTAAGTTGTTATTTTATATGCACATGTATTATCTGTCCAGTGAAATTATTGCTTTTTTGAGAGAAGTCCCTGTGATGGTCCTTAAACAGGTCCCCACAACTTAGCTGAGCTCTGTGAACTTCCTACACGTGGCATGCATGTCTTCGGATGAATTGAACAAGTCATTGCTAGCACATCATGATGCAATTACCAACTCCATGCTTTCTAGACTTTAAACACCTAACCCAAACCACACAGAAATATGCTTCCTCACATCGCTCTCCTCCAACCCCTAAGACACTGCAAACATGCTAGCATTTTAATTTCATTCAGTCTGCAATACAAACATGCCACATGGTTGGAAATCTATAGGTTGGACTGTTGGCATGATAGCAGCCGAAGCCACAACTAGAGGTCTACTGAATGTTGCTGTATCAAATGTATTGTTAAGCAGCATCTCAAATGCTATTACCCAGCCACCACTTCATCAATTCATACATCAGATGATTGTACATCAAATAGATGCTGACAGAGAGATGGCACTGGATCTTGTTATTGGCTGGGGGAATCTTCAACCTTCTAATTTTTCTCTTCACCTGAAAATAGTAATTATACTACAAACCTCTCCCATACCACTAAGTAGTTATGAGATTCAAATGGGGTAATGTACTTGCCAAGTTCTTTATAATGCCATATATAAATGAAGGAGTCCTTTGATTGCTAAGACCTATCAACAGGAATGACTTCCATCACCTGGCTGACAAAGTCTTCCAGGGTCTAATATGTGACTAGCCATGCTCTATTTGACAGTACAGCGGGAGAGTGTATTAGCCTACCCTTCTACTGGCCTCTGGTTTCAGGGAGACACAGATACAGTCCTGACACCCAGGCGGATACCAGAAACAAACAAGGCCAGCCACAGCTGGGGCGCAGGGCTCTGTTGGGTCCCTTGCAGACGAATCTGGTGGTAATCAGCTCTGTGCTTTGTTTTGGATTCTAATCTGGCTGAGTCACAGAGGCCCTAGCTTCAGGGTTATTGTCCAACACAGAGACTTAAATAGAACCCTATTGGGGCTTTCATGGGCCAAGTTCCCACAAGCCATCTGCAATGGGGAGATCTGGGCAGGGATCTCAGTACAGCAAAAAGAGCAGGATCCTAATTACCCATTTTTAAATGCTGGCCCACACTTGATATTATGGGACTGACAGATGCCCTAACCGAATTTCAACTGACTCTATGATTGTTAAGGGCTATTTTGTTTATCACTATCAGAGAAGAAAATAGGGATGCGAAGTCAGATCCAACTGACTTCAGAATTATAAATACAAAGGACCTAGAGAGATGTTTTGCTAGGGAGGGTTGAGTTTTTTTTAGTGCAATGGAGCTCTGAAATAAAGTATAAATAACATTTATTCTTAGCAGCTAAAGCTTTGTTGCCTATTTTCCTTCTGTAATCTAGGGCATGTACCAAATGACACTCAGTTTACAGCCTTGGCTGGAACTAGAAAAAAAAAGGCTTTACCAGAAACAAACCAAAATTATTTTACTGCTTACGGATGTAACTGAGGGTTGAGCGAGGGAATCTCTTGACCATAGCCTGACTGCCTGTTTGAGTTAATGTTGTTTGAAACAAGAGTTGATGCCGCTCTTGACTCCAAAACTTTAAACAACACATAACTAAACTTCTCCATTTTTATTCACATGTTCAAAGCTCAAAAGTATTACAAAGAAAATACCCAAGGGAATCAACATTTATCTTAAAACAGAGAACTTCAGATATTTTTGCTTAAATGTGCTATAATTTTAAATATAAACATATATATACTTTCACACACTTTATATTTTAATATCTAATATGTTCACCATAAGTTTAAATTAGATGCTAAGTTCATTCTGCCTGGCAAAAGAAAATTGAAGTTTTAAAATAAAACTATTACACCACTCTTGTAAACTTATCCAATGGGATATAACATGACAGCAACTAGATACTCACTAAAGTAAAAAGAAATTTTTCTGATCAGATCAAACCTTTGCTAGAAGACCTCAAACCATTCGAACTATTTCAGTGCAATGGGCTTTCGCCAACTGAAGCTGACAAACCATCACGTTTGAGCATCCCACAGCTGAAGCACAAATTCATACCAACCCAACTGAAAACTTTTCCTGACTAATCAAAAATGGCACTCATTTTGATAGCTATCTAAAGACCTATGGACTAACTCTGTCCTATCCAGAATTAGTTAAGGGTTCAGCCTTCAGTCTTTAGCGAGCAAAGCCACCATGAACCAATCTCTTTCCCAGTCCAGGCAAATGATTGACTTTTCCCCCTCGACAGACTCTTCAGTCCAGTTTCGCACTGATAGGCGTGCTCTTACCTGGAATTGTGAATCTCTGTACATTAGGCTAGTTTTACAATATGCCTAGTCCATAGTTTTATCACAGAGTTAAAATGGTAGCATTAATATTTTAGTTTATACAGATTAGGGCTTATTTACATTCATAAAAATCTAATTTACCTGTTATTTCTAAGTTTCCTATACAGAATTTACTGGCCTTACGCTAAAATTTTGCTAAACATTCAACATTTTCAAATTGTAAACATGTGTGGTCATCTAAATTGAATTATAATAATGTATTCATGAATGAAGTTCATTTAATTTTTAGGATATATTTTTTTTTATTGATTTCAGAGAGAGAAAGGGAGGGGAGAGAGAAATATCCGTGATGAGAGAGAATTATTGATCCGCTGCTTCCTGCACACCCCTTACTGAGGATAGAACCTGCAATCCAGGCATGTGCCCTTGACCAGAATTGAACCCGGGACCCTTCAGGCTGACACTCTATATCCACTGTGCAAACTGGCTAGGATCATGAGTGAAATTTAAATAAGCAATGTCTTTATAACTTATGACAAATCCACAGATGCAACAACTGAAATTATGTGATTCTATTGTTAGGTTATGAGAATTGTCTTTGAAAAATCTAAATTATCTATTGGGTTTAATTGTTATATAGTTTACGGCATTAATTAAAAGGCTCTGAATATTTATCAATGCCCTTATTGTTCATAATATTCTCTCACTCCAGGGTAATCACTGATTTACACACATGGACTGACATTCATTATTCTTCATTACAGCATTCTGTTATCTTCCATTCTAATGTTGTTGGTAATTATAATAGACTCTTTAGAACCAGTCAGTCTTATTATCCTCAGATAGTTTCATCTTTTTTCATTAACTTATCTGAAGACCCCTGCTACAAGCTACAGATTATAAGTAGAGTCTCCAGGAAGAGGGCACAGGCTTCTCTGTGTAAATTCACTCCATTACCACAAACTTGTCAGGCTGTATGAAGGGCCTCAGACATGATTTCCAGTCATTTTTTTTATTTTTGAGGCAGATGACTTCATGGAAGTACATAGCTTAACCCAGGAACTTGGAATTAAGGTATAATTAAGCTTGTAACAATGGCTACAAATTTACATTTTATATTACATGTTAACCATTTGTAACTGTGATGCTTACATTCATATTTTTATGACTATCATGATTCTAGGGCAAAAATGCTTTATACAAATACTTGTGTCATATTTAATATGGCCCAAACTGCATACAACACTTTAACTACTGGGTTTATATCTTTGTCCATCCATGGCACAATGGGCTCGTATGTGCAGTAGCCATGATGGCAGTGATGAATGCTATGTTTGGGTCCAAAAGCATGGGCTCCTACTCACCAAAACTGAGCTAGCCACTGCCACTGCTGACTGTGTAACATTCCAGCAAAAGACACACCGAAGCTGAGCACCCAATATAGCACCATCCCTCGGACACACCATCAGCTACTTGATGGCAAACTGACTACACTCACCCCTTCTATTATGGAAGCGGCAGCAACTCATCCCGACTGGAACCAACACATATTCCGGGTTTGGGTTTACCATTCCCTTCTGCAGGGTCTCAGTCAGCACCACTATGCGAGTGTTTACAGAGTGTGTGACCCACCAACAAAGGATCCCACACAACACTGTGTCAGACCAAAGAAATGACTTCACAGCAACAGAGGTGCAGGTGTGAGCACATGGCCATGCAAGGCACTGGTCCCATCACAGCCCATGCCATCCAGAAGCTCCAGGATGACAGATGGGACCATCTTTTGAAGATGTAACAGAGGCTGCAGCTTTGAGGGAAACCCTATGAGTACCACCCTCCAGTTTCAGTATGCTCACTAAATCCATGACCATTGAATGGTGATGTGTTTCCACAATAAAATCCACAGAGGCAACAACCAAAGAGTGGCAGTAGGAGTGGCCTTGACTACTATCACTTCCATTGGCCCACGCGGAGGGAATCTGTGCTTCCTGTCCCACAACTCTGGGCTCCGAGGGTCTGCATCCCAAACAGAGAACATCTCCACCATGGGACATAACGAAAGGCCCTTAGAACTTGAAGGACCACTACACTCAGTTACTTTGGAATCTTCGTGTCAAGAGACTAGCAATCACAGTAAAGAGTCACCATTTGGCAAGTCACCATATTAGTCCCAATCATTAGGTGGAGGCAAAGTTGTTATTTGAGAGTGGAGGCAGGAAGAATATATCTGGTACCAATTATCCACTGAGGCTCCTTTCTACTTCTCTGAAAAATGTTGGTGATAAGTGGGCAGTTGCAGCAACCAAGATCTGAAGGTCAGACTGCTCAAAGGTACGGGTCTTTGTCACCACACTAGGTAGGTCTTTGCTTGAGACTGAATGTTTGTGTACCCTCATCATTCATATGTTGAAACCTAATCTCCAATTTGGAAGGTTATAAGGTCATTAGGGTGGAGCCCTTATGAATGGGATTAGTGCCCTTGTAAAGGAGATTCTTAAAGTTCCTTCCCTGTCCTCCATGTGAAGATACAGAGAGAAGATCACTGTCTATGAATAAGAAGCAGGCTCTCACCAGACATCAATTCTGCAGGCATCTTGTTCTTGGATTCCCAGCCTCCAGACTGTAAGGAATAAATTCCTGTGGTTTTTTTCAGCTACCCAGTCTATTGTATTCTGTAATAGCAGCCCAAACAGCCTAAGACAGTCACCTAGACCAGAAGTGTTAGTTGAGATGAATACAGAATGGGTGGTTGAGCAAGAAAATGATAATCAGTTGCAGATTTAAGACCAGCTGCCAGAGAGAGAGCTGTGGTTTATCCCACTAACCTTCCTCTTATATGTTTCTCCAGGAAATAAGACCAACCAGAATCCTGAAGGAGCTGTACTAAAAACGTATTATGTGAAAGGAGTGATGCTGAGAATCACCAAGTGACAGGGACAAACTGTATTGGATGCTGTGGCGTTCCACCCAGGTGACCCTGCTTCAGGCCAAGGCATTCATCCCATTCTCCCAGTTAAAGGAGATACCTTTTCATCTTTAAGACTTGCCCTAGGCCTAAAAGAGTCACCTCACCCACAGAGCCCACATCCAGTGATTGGTCACGGCCGGGCAACTCTGAGTTCAACTCCTCCCTCTGCGCCATCCCAGAGCCTTGGCACTTCTGAAGAAGGAGCAAAGGGGACCAGAGTGACCAGAGTATCACAGTATCACATTACTGCCCCTACTGGGCTCTGACCAGGCCCAAGGGCAGGGGAGCAGTGGCAGTAGCAAAACCACCCTAAAGGTGAGAGCTGAGTGACTTAGCCACCGTGGGTCTGCAGCAAGGAGCACTGGTTCTCAGCCCGCAGCCCCTTGTTCCTTTTTAAATGTTTATTTAATTAAGCTTATTGAAATAGCACTGGTTAATAACATTGTATGTTCCAGGTATACAATTCTATAATACAATGCCAGTATTATAGAATACCTGCTCACCACTCAGAGTCTAGTCTCTTTCTGTTACCCTCTTCATCCTCCCCACCCCCTTTTCCCTCCAATAACCATTATACTGCATGATTGACATGCAAGAAGCCGTACATGTTTAATATATACAACTGGATGAGTTTGAAGATAAGTATATACCTGTGAAACCACCACCACAATCTATGCCATAAAAATATCTATCATCTCCCATCCTATTATTTTTTGTGATAAGAACACAACATACTATCTATCCTCTTTGCAAAATATTAGGTATACAATATAGTGTTATTAACTATAGGCACTGTGTTGTACAGTACATCTCTAGGATTCATTCATCTCGCATAACGGAAACTTTGTACCCTTTGACTAATCTCATCCCATTTCCCTCCTCAGATGTATCTGAAGGACCTTATGCTAAGTGAAATAAACCAGGCACAGAAGGGCCAATATTACATGATGCCACTCATATGAGGAATCTAAAATCGTAAAACTCATAGAAGCAGAGTAGAATGGCGGTTGCCCTTGTCCCCTGTCTTGATACTCAGCCAAGGTCAGGAAGGAAAGCCAGGCTTCCAGCAGCTATGTTGGCAGGGGCTCCATGGGGAGGCTTAATTTTCTTGTCCTTGTTATATTACCCTCTCCACACTTCCTGGGTCCTCCTGGGGCTAATGGCAGAAGATCCCACTGTTTTATATGGACAAACACACAGACAGGCAAACAACCAAGCCTGCCTGTCCAGTGCATGGATCCTCACCCTCAGACTCCCCTTCCTTGTCCCTAACGGGGCAGGGTCTCCTGAAAGCTGAGCCCAGGATGCACACATTTGCAGATCAGTAGATGTTTAAACTGATAACAAAGCCCCAGGTCGGAATTCTTCATCATTTTTAGACTCTGTAATCCCTTTCACTATTCATATCTTAACTGCACCCCCATGGAGTGTTTTTAATCATTTTTGTCATCTTTGCATTACAAAAATGCTATTAAGTATACCTCTTTGAGATAGTGCATATTTTGAATACTGCTCTGTAAGTTCATTTTTAATTAATTTTCAACAATATTCATTACAAGAAAGAGTAGTTTTGACATGTTCCCACTTAATTAATGCTACCTGCTGTTTAATTTACTTAATTACATATGAAAGTATGTATGATTTACGGACAAGTACTTCATAATGATACCACATGTCTGTTAGACCCATAGGGCATCAAACATGTAGACTGAAATTTGACTACGTGTTGTTGCATTAAAAACCGCTTTCAAGATTTATTGCTTAATTTTCAAAAAGCGCATTTATTCATGTGACTTTTATATATGTCTCTAAATAAAACATAAGGTTTCAGATATAGTTTACAAGCATATCCCTATAGTTACCACAGTGCTGGGTTTAGATGCTTGGTTCCTTCAAAGATAAAGAGGCAAATTAGCCATAATCATGGCAGCATTTTTCCTTTGCCTATTGATTTGTAAATCACTAAGAACAACTCAGTGTTGAAAAAAAATGTGATTGAATAAATGTAAGATCTGGGGAAAATTCCTAAGAGATACATTTACAGAATAAGCAAGCAGCCCGCCTCTCCCTATTCACTGAATACAGCTTGACATTAAGCAACACGTGCTAGATCAGTCCACTGGCCCCTGGATCCACTTCCCATCTTTCTCTGCACCATGTCCTATTGGAAAAGTGGCTTTTATGGATCGTCTTGACAGTGTCCCTTGTGATCTTGTTTCTACTGGGTTTGGCCACTAGAGAGTGGAGGTGACTGAAGCTGGAATATTTATTCCCCAGCTGGTGGGTCACCCGGGGCTGGTGAAGTCTCTCACCCCCTGTGCAAGCATTCCCCCTGTCTCCTTGCCTCAGACTTTACGTGACCATAGCCCCTGCCTTTATTAGCCTCAGAGTTCTTCACTATGCCTTGGGTGTCTCTACACTCTGCTCACACATTTTAAATATTCTCTTTATTAAACATCCATCTAACTACACAATTTGAGTGTAAATATGCCTTCTCTTTTCTGCCTGGACCCTGTCTCTTACATAATGTAGGGCTATAAATGAAAATAATGTAAAACTACATAATGGTCATAAACATGGCAGCCTGTGATGGTCAGCAAATACTAAAGCAACTGAGCAATGGGATCATGAGCTCTCTCATTGAATATCCACTAAATGCCACACACGTGCAGCCAAACACATATTCAAGGTTGAAGAGAAAATCAGTCCAAATATGTACTTTATTGATGATTTTAAAAGTAGACATTGAGACCCCAGATATTCCTTAACCATAAACACTCCCTAAGTTTTGCTAAGTAAAATGATTATTTTCACCCCATCCCAATGGGTAAATTAGAGAACAATATGTATAGTTATGTGTGTAGTGTGTATGGGAAATTGTTTAAAAATCTCTGGATATGTAAGAAAGTACAACTCTACCAATGAAAATTATGCATCGCACAAAAGTTTGAAATGACTTTTCAATCACTCCATCTGTAGATGCAAGTAGAGCTACTAATTTTCCTCTGATCCAGGGTTCAAGCCAGGATCCAGAGAAGGTTTAATCATTATCCACCAAGGAGATACAGGTCTCAGACAATCCCATGTCATAATTGCTTAAGTCTCTGGGAACTCATGAGCAGCTGGGTCATACACACAGGAGGTAAATATCACAGTGCTAGATTAGGGGAACACACTGTGAGGAGCTAGGATGGCTGACTTCCCCACAGAGAGCTGGGAGTGCTCCAGATGATAGCCTGAGAACACGGGACAGCAACTCAGAGCCCAGGGAGTCCAGTTCCTCCCGCCCAGTGGACCATGCCAACAGAAGGCAAAGCCAGAAAAGGGTGTAACATGATACCAGGGAATACTCACCACAAAATATATAACGTTCATTGATTTTTCTTTTGATAAGATCCCTCCCGCTCTATTACAGTTTACCATGTGTTGAGGTGGAGGCAGTTACTAGGCTGTCGAGAGAAGGTATTTTTCCAAAGTGAAGGACCTGTTCATCCAGATCCTTCCTACTCTTCACACCTCCCATCTCAAAAGTGGCTGTGCCTATCTGTTTCTTCTCTCTTGTATACACCCCCCTTCCAACACACACACACACACACACACACACACACACACACACACACATACACTTTTGTGGGAAAGATATAAAAAGCCT
>NW_006287901.1:338553-389237 GCF_000327345.1 Myotis davidii | reverse complement strand
GGACAGCAACACAGAGCCCAGGGAGTCCAGTTCCTCCCGCCCAGTGGACCATGCCAACAGAAGGCAAAGCCAGAAAAGGGTGTAACATGATACCAGGGAATACTCACCACAAAATATATAACGTTCATTGATTTCTTTTGATAAAAGATCCCTCCCGCTCTATTACAGTTTACCATGTGTTGAGGTGGAGGCAGTTACTAGGCTGTCGAGAGAAGGTATTTTTCCAAAGTGAAGGACCTGTTCATCCAGATCCTTCCTACTCTTCACACCTCCCATCTCAAAAGTGGCTGTGCCTATCTGTTTCTTCTCTCTTGTATACACCCCCCTTCCAACACACACACACACACACACACATACACTTTTGTGGGAAAGTTGTAGAAAGTCTGCAATGCCCTAAGTAAGGGTAAGCCTACAAGCGCAGTGCCACACCAGAAAGGGAAGGGGTAGATGGACCCAAGGAAGCAAGGCCACAGAAGCTTGGAGGGCTGAGCAACTTGTCCACGGCCATGTAAATGGCTGGTAAGGTTCAGTCCACTCCCCCTTCCTCCTCATCTTCATTTCACCTGCTCCACCTTTCAATCTATTTCATCTGTCCTCTTTACAGGCTAGAAAGGAAGTAATTGAGAATCACTGGGTTAAACTGGAGAAGATGATACTAGTTAGAATGGAGGGCCATACCCTTGAGGGTAAGGTGTGTAGCCTTGCAAAGCACAAGGGGGTAACCAATGGCAACAAAATAATGTTTTCTTTCCAAGCACTGTACAATGAGCAGAATCAATAAAACCTTTTCCAAGTCTCACTCACGGTCAACCCCCCTACCTCAGGCAGCCAGTAGTTCCTTGTATCCCTCTATTGTCAAAATGCCATACTGGTCAGCTCACTACAGTGCCTGACCCAAAGGAGTCACATGGATAAATAAACAAATTGGGAATTGTTAATTGATGAGGAATATATTCTCCCAAATTATATTGCTTTCTATCAAACCAAAACGTCCCTTTACTGAGTCCAGCTTACTACCAATGTAAGCTGGACTCAGTAAAAAAATAATCTTTGTAGCATGATTCACCACAAGTTTAATCTTCCCATACAGGCCTTTTGTTCCTAAAATGAGTCTTTGTACATTCCAAAAAAAAGAAAATTCCATAACCCAAATCTGTTGGGTTCAGTAGCATGTAGAATTCATGGAGTTTCATAGCATGCCAGTCATACTAAAAGAAACAGTAGACATAAATAACAGTAGACATAAATATGAGAAGGGTATCCAGTAACTGGATAATATCCTAAGGTAGCAATACATTTCTTGCTTTATGCTATGTTTCTGCTCAGCTGCAATACTATATCAACAAAAGTAGTGTTATTTAACACACCATTGACTTTCTGTTGCTGATCAAAGATGTATGGTGGGTCAGCAGTCTTCAGACGGGGTTTTTTAACAAAATAGAAAGTGTTTTCGAAACTATTAACAATGAAATTCACCATAAAAGTATATCCATCTCTCTTAAAATTTGCTAATTCCTTGTATTAAGACCTCTGACTCTTGCAGTGAGTTCTAGAACAACTAAGATACCTCTTTAAGGAAAGGGGACTTGGAGAAATAAGGCCTTTTGGAGGGAGGTGGCATACTGAGCCCTGGATTCGGGTGAAGGGACTCATCTACCACAGGTGCTTGCAAAGGCCTGAGGAGCCTCCTGGCTATGGCCGTGGGTGCCCAGCCCCTTACCTTACCACACTGCTTACACTTCCCCTCCTGCCGACGCCTGTGCACCCAGTGATGACGCACAAAATTCTGTGGAAAAACAAAATAAAAGAAATCGATTTAAATTTGCAAAACCAGTATTAGGGTTCTTGTTTTAAGGAGATAGATTTCTGTAAACCATCATCTAAGACCACATTAACACAAAAACAAGTAGGTGTATGTGTGATCTGCATAACAATAAATATGAGTCCATTCAGAAAAATTAAGCTAACTCTGCTCCCCAGCCATGCATCCTGTCCTCCTCCACATCTTGCTAGTGACAAATGGCCACGCCTGGTCACTGTTACTCTCCTCTCCTCCTAGTAAAACCCTGTGCAATCGTGAGCATGCCCCGGGACCTTGGGCTGGGAGGTAACTGAGTCGAGCCAAAGAAATACCCTGAGAGAAGCGGGAACAACCATGTCCAATATTTTTTAACAAATATGTATTTAATGCTTCTTTATATGCCAAGCAGGCACCATACTAAACATTTGAGCTAGAAAGCACTTAAAAAAATTAAATTCTCAGACAGAAATAGATCTCCTGACTCAGGACACAAATGGTGGGAATCTGTTACCAGTGAAAGTGAAGGAAGAGAAAAGCTGAAGGACAAGAGATGTGAACACGTCGTGAGTTTTTGCAATGACCTTGAGTTTAAACTGTCCTTGGGACCTCTGAACTAGATCAGCTTTCAAGCTCTATTCTTGTCTTGGGTTGTGGAAAACACGGAAAGTCCCTTCCCTCCCAAACAGATAAGCGCTCCTGGGGCAGAGGGGTCAAGGAGCATCCATCACCACTGCTCTTAGGATACATCATAACAAAGTTGTCTTCAGGCCTAATTCATGGTGCAAGTGAATCCTACAAACTTATATAATTGACTCTCCTTGAGCCAATACATCTAATATACTTGTGAATGTCTTTTCTCCTGCCCTTTTCTGAAAAAATATACTCCATCTGAGATTAACATGTCTGTTGGTTATCAGGCGACAGTCCATGCTTTCCCTTTAAAAGGCCTTGTAGACTCAGTCATTCAGCAAACACTAAATACCTACTGTCTGCAAAGCACTGTTCTAAGTACAGAGGAACACAGAAAATAGATCAGTGTTGAGGAAAAATGAGTTGTATTAAGGCATAAAATCCAGAGTGACAAAAATACCCCTAAAGAGCATTGACATTATCAATTCCAAAATGCCACTTCTATTTCTCTATATAATGCCAAATCCATTTAAATTACAACTCAACAAAGATCCTGGGGGAGTAATAGTCTTTTAACTATAATAAGAAACAATGAAACATAATGGTCCCACTAATTAGTCTAATTTTGGTCTTGCTTTTCCCACAGCAGCAGTTTAATAAAACACAAACATAATTCATATATATATGTACTCAGAAAGAAGCTAATAATAATAGCTAACATTTGTTGAGAACTGTGTGCCAAGTACTTTTTAAAATATTTCACACATGATCATTCTTTTCATTTTCATGAAGACAGCAGAGGTGTTGTTGAGTGGGTATGTGCCAGTAAAATCCTATGAGCTGTTGAAATACTGAAATATGTCTATGTTGGTGGGTAGGTTGTAACTTAGTGTCCCTAGCATCCCCCAGCTCCTCCTCAACTGCCCTAGCACCCCACCACCCCACCCTCTCACATCGCAGACCACTTCTACTTCCTCATTATTAAGCAACTAAAATGTTAACATTTTGCGCAGCAGGTCTCCAGGATTCAATCCCAATGGGCTCTCTTTCAAAAACAAATCATGTTGCCTGGGCCATGCCCTTGGATTCCCCCAGGAAACTCAGACATCTGGGCTGTGTCCATTGTGGTTGTCTGTGCAAGCTTAAATATCAATACAGGCAATTCTGGGTCGCATGGCCTTCGGGACAACGGCAGCAAGTCCAGGAACCTGTCTAGTTATCAGTGTCCACAGCATCAGTTCAGTGCAAACACTACGGGGGACGAAAGTACTGAACTCGCCACCTCTGCTCCCCAGGTGAGGCAGACCCCCTCAGCCTTCCACCTGCTTAAGTGAAAAGAACGTTAGCTTACCGCCTGTTAAGGGTAAAGGCCGGGGGAGACAAGGGTGCTACATCCTAACTCACATTATTGCAGGGCACATTATCAGAGGGTTTTACCTGAATTATCATATGATCCTCACCTGACAGACGAGGAAACTAGAGCACAGAGTAGTTACTTAAAATGTAAGGGTCAGAGCAAGGCTGCAGTCCCAGGCAGGCTGACCCCGAGCCTATGCCCTGAAACACAGGGTCACGGCGCCTCTTCTTTGCTCTGGAAGATCAGGTTCAAGCTCCAGGAAATGACTTCAGTGACATTTGGAAATATTGGAAATACTGAGTATATTAAACAGTGGAAATACTGAATATATTAAAATGTCAGACAGAATTACAAGGGATATAGAAATTTATTATAATTGCTATTAGTTTAGCAGAAACAAGGGAGAATGACCAATATCATTGATGGTAAGAGAAATTCTCTACTTGTTGAAACTATAAACCACCTACTGACTATCCATTGAAGAGGAAAACACTGGAAGAATTTGACAATTACTCATGTGGAATCATGGCTAACTCCTGGGAATATTTAGCTGCTGACAGCTCTAATCAAAAGATTAAACCAGCAACTTCCACAAATCAATAATTACTTACAAATTGTAAGACTGACTTATCTGTGTGACAATGTATATTGTTTGGCAATCTGATATATAATATCATGTAGTTTAATTTATTTAGGGGATAAGCGAGGACATTTTAAAATTATTTAAATATTAACATATATAACTGCATGTTGTTAAATATTTTTAATATCATCCTTCCTAGGAAATAGGTAGGCAACTAAAAAAAAATAAAGACACAGTAAGATAAAGTAATTTAAGCAAAAGTACTGAAGGGGATAATACCAGTTATTATACTAAATATATAGTATAACATACTATGTATACTAAAGAAGAAACTGAATAACTTCCCCCTGTCTATGGCTCTATAATTTGAGATGTCAACATCCTTCTATTCAGAGGTCTCCCTGGGCCTAATTAAACATAATTTGAACAAAGTAAACATCCAATAAATATGTTTTGAATTGAATGAAATTCCAACCTCATTTCTTTGGCAATTCAATTATGTAATTACCATTATGAAGGATCTCCAATTGCCTTTATCAATTAGAAACAGAATTCTACAGAATCACTGCTGTTTTCTAATACGTATTTTCCAAGAACTTTAATTTTTTACACTACTCCTTTTTGACACCTATATGTCCTAAATTAATAAACTGAAATTAGACTCGGGATTCTTCCACTTCAAATATGAGTGTTGATACACTGTTAGGAAGATAGAAAGAAAAAAAAGCTTCTGACACCATAACCTCTTTTTATAGTTCATCATCAATAAACTCTGAATTATTCATATACTGTCTTTAAATATTGGGTATAGAAAGAGCTATTACTTAAGGGTGTTAAAATCGCAGTGACACAGTATTTCAGGATTTATATTCAGTACTGTAAGCAGAAATGCATAACACAATTGCTCAGTTATTTTCACATAGCCAATGCAATTCATAATATTACTCATAGAGCACTTTGAAGGATCTTAAAATTATAAGCCAATACATATAGCTTATATCTAAGAAAACTGAGGTCCATAAAATTTCAACGTAGAGCTGTCCAACCACAACTCATGAAAAAACTTCTGTGTCATATACTCTGCAAGCAAAGGGCACAGTGCCTATCAATCCCTGCCCTGGATCCCTGCTCTAACCACAGAGTACAAAAGAGGCAGAGGTGTCATTCAAATTCTAAAGTGACTGTTCTTTTATTTACACTAAGTAAACTACCTAAGTTCTCTTAATTAAGAATCTCAAATGGGTCATAGTCTCTCATAAGTTTCATCTTCCCATTGTCCTCTTAGACAAAGAGTTTGTGAACATTTGGGGGAGAAATGGACACCTTTATGTAGCATTCCGTCAACAGATACTGGTTGATCACATCCTCCGTGTCCTGGCATGATGAGTTTGGGACACAGACCATGAGTGACCTCTCAAAGCTTATACTTCAGAAAGACAACAGCAGACAAGCAAGTGAGTAACACATATAAATACTTGTGACACATAACATGCTCTGAATGGGGCAGAACAAGGTGCTCTGATAAAGAACAGGGTGTGCCTGTGCAGAGGTGGTCATTAAGGAAGACCCTGAGATGATATTTGAGCTGAGGCCTAACTATAAGGAACAGCTGGCCATGCTTCCAGATGTCCAGTACAGCACTGCCACACACACACACACAAACATCTGAAGATGGAGACTAGCTGGACGTGCACCTCAAGAACTGAAAGGAAGTCCTTATGGGAGATGGGTGGGTGTGGGGAAACCACTGGAAAATTTTAGGCTGGAAAATGACATAACCCAATTTTCATTTTAAATAATCACTCTCTTCAATCATGGTAGATTGAAGGAGAAAATGAAGGACTTATGGAGAGGTGACTGCAGTGGTCAAAAGTGAGATATCATGGTTGCCTTAGGCTAAAGCACTGGCAACAGAAATGGGGGTAAAGAGATGGTTTGCAATACATTTTATAAAGAAAATTGATAAGGCTGGCAAGTCAAACAGATGTGGTGAGTCATTAAGAGAAGAAATCAATATGACCAGTCTTCTCGATTGAACAGATGGATCAATAGCCATCTCATTTTCTGAGGCATAAAACAATTTTTTTTAAATCGTTTTTAAGATGATGGAAATGAGCTTAGTTTTTCATGCATTGTATCTGATATAATTGTGATGCATTCAATGGGCATGTCAAATCGAACATGTAGTGTGGAGTAGACATGCAAAGCCAGGAATTGTCAGCCCAGAAGTGATATTTAAAGCCATGAGATTGGGTGAGCTCTTCCAACAAGAGTGGGCAGAGAGAAAACATGGCCAAGTACCAGCCCCAGAGGGAAAGGCAGAAATCAGGGGGAGTGAGCAATGAAAGTGAGTGGGAAGGACAACCCAGTGAAACAGAGGACAGTTAGGAAAGATGTCAAGACAGGAGAGCATTTCAAAAATAATGGAACATTGAATATTTTGAATACATTTGAAGGATTGAATAATAAAAGAACAGAAAAATATCTAATGGGTTTGGCATTGGTGAGATGTTGGCAACATTCAAAGAACAATTTCAGTGAATGCACAGAATGAAAATCAGATCAGAACAGGTTAAAATGACTAGGAGGGGACATACTGTTTATGTATAACACACTTTCTGGATGTTAGCCGTGAACACAAAACTGAGAATCAGTGTTGTGGATACAGTTGGTGGTTAAGGAATATTTTCATTGGTTTTAATGAAACGGGATTTATTAGAGCATGTTTATGCCGATAAAAATAATCTGGAAGAAGGGGTGAAAATGTAGGAAAAGAATAAACATCAAGTCCTTGCTAAGAAGATGAGAGGTTTCCAAAACACTCATGGAGATCTGACTTCGCAGATGAGAATGGACACAGTTAGTGAAAACTAAAAACAAACAAACAAAAAATACTTGCATTATAAAAGTGCACATACAATAACAATTATCTATGCAGAAAAAAAGAGAGAGATTAAAGAACAGAGAGCTAAAGGTAAACATATGAATCCCTGGTTTTTAAGGTAGAGTTTATGAATTCTAGACATAAAGACAGAATAAACCAGTTAATTCATAAACTCTACCTTAAAAACATACAACTATGCCTTCTACTATCCTTTCATTCTACGAAATTTATCCTTCGTTTGAGTTGTCATCAAGTTACCTCCTGGCCAATGCTACAGTGCACGTGGGTGGTACAATCTATCATTTTCCATAGACTTTCCTCACCCTATGTATGACCCATAGCCTGGAGCTACACTATCCCAGATAACACAGGAAGGCTGACTGCCTCTGCCAACATTCTTGTCTTCTCTAACTACATACACTGCTCCATCACCTCTAAATAAAAGCTGAACAAATATATCTGAGTGCAGCTCTCATCCTGTCCTCACTTCTGCTTACTGCTAACATGCAGTACTGCTCTTCTCTATAATTTCCTTTATCTGTCAATCTCCACTACCAGACAGAAAGGTCAGGGACTGAGCCCTGGATGTAGTCCGTCCTTCCTTCCTTCCTTCCTCCCTCCCTTCCTTCTTCCCTCCCTTTCTATCTATCTATCTATCTATCTATCTATCTATCTATCTATCTATCTATCTATCTATCTATCATCTATATCTATCTATCTATCTTTCAATATCTCCCTATCTATTCCTCTCTCCCTCTCTCTCTCTCTCTCTCTCTCTCACTTTATTGTCTATCTATTATCTATCTCTATCTATCTATCTATCTATCTATCTATCTATCTATCTATCTATTATCTATCATCTACCCATCCATCTATCCATCCATCTATCTGTCTTCCTATCCATCTTTCTTTCTATCTATCTATCTATCTATCTATCTATCTATCTATCTCTGTATCTCCTATTTATCTCTCTATTGATCTATGTACTTACTTACTCTTTTAACATATGAAAACACTGAGATTTTGAAAGATTAGATGAGATGTCCAAAATCACACAACATCAAGGCTCATTTTGAGCCTACACAGTCTGATTCCATTGCATATAGGAATTATCAGTAGCTATACTGCCCCCAAGGAGCTTCTACCCATTCAAAATTGAAAAATCAAATTAAAATGGACCTAAAGACAATTAAATGCCATTGCTTTCTTTTTATATATATATTTTATTGATTTTTTTACAGAGAGGAAGGGAGAGGGATAGAGAGTTAGAAACATCGATGAGAGAGAAACATTGATCAGCTGCCTCCTGCACACTCCCTATTGGGGACGTGCCCGCAACTAAGGTACATGCCTTTGACCGGAATCGAACCCGGGACCCTTGAGTCTGCAGGCTGACACTCTATCCACTGAGCCAAACCAGTAGGGCGCCATTAACTTCTTACCTTTTCAATTCTATCACTGCCCCCTCCCCTACTCTCAGGTGCATTCAGTAAGACTTTAGCTTTCTGCACATTCTGTGAAAAGAAACCTGGGGATTTTTATTCACTGTATTTATTGATGTATCAATAAAAAACTGATGTAAAATGAAGAGAGATACAATTTTAGTTTTAATTTTTAAAGTTTTTTTAGTGATTTTTAGAGAGAAATCAAACCATGACCTCTTGGTTCCTGGGTCAAGCCCAACCACTGAGCACACCAGCCTTATGATACACTTTATTTTTTTAATATATTTTTATTAATTTTTCACAGAGAGAAAGGGAGAGAGATAGATAGTTAGAAACATCGATGAGAGAGAAACATCGATCAGCTGCCTCCTGCACAACCCCCATTGGGGATGTGCCCGCAACCAAGGCACATGCCCTTAACCGGAATCGAACCTGGGACCCTTCCGTCCACAGGCCGACGCTCTATCCACCGAGCCAAACCGGTTTCGGCGATACACTTAATTTTTAATACCTGGTGAATATCTGTAAGTCCAGTTAATCAATGGGAAATTAAGGCTGGTATTTGAAATAGAGCTCTGAAATACTCACTTCTCTTGGTGATCTGGAGCCCCCTTCTCGAAATGTTGGTTTACATCTGAAATTAATCTGCCATTTAAAAAGAGAAGTGTATTATATTAGGGATAGGCATCATATTGGAATGAGTGACCTGAATAAACCAACATGTGACTGATATTGAGACTACAAAACAAGCCCCTCAAAGAATGAAGAACAAAGTTTAACACTATTCTTAGTCTTTTGAAATAATCACCTTAGGTAATCTACAGAAATCCCAAGTGATTCTATACCTCCAATCCGTGCCTCTTCATTCTCACTGATGAAATCAACATATCTTTAAACAATAAAGATAATAAAGAAACGGAGATAATAAAGAGTCAGGGGAAAATATAAGGCAGCTGAAATCATCCATCTGTGTTTCAGATTTTAAAAGTAAGAAAATATAAACTTGGTAAATGTTTAATATGATAATGATGATATACACACACACACACCAAAAAAATAGTATTTATTGAAGTATTCAGTAGTAAATGGGGAGGTCTCCTGGTCATTTACATCTTTAGCTACAAGGTAAGATGAAAGAAGCGTAGAAATGAAAGAGGAGAAGAGTTGGGTCATGAGATAAAATATTTAGTAGTCATTCCCATAAAATATCAGTTGGCAACAATTGGCAATGTGTCTTTAAAGCTCAATGAATGTCACAGCATATTAAAATAATTCAACACATTTACCCATGGCAGCTCAAGAACATAGATAAAGCAGAGACTCACACATGGAAATGGAAAAGGAGGCACGAGAGGGGAGAGGACAGCAGAGAGCTCTCTATTGGGGCCTCTCCCTCCCCCCAGATGACAGATAAATGGACTATGCAGACTCCACTGATTCTGGATGCCACTTCCAGCCCCTCCCACATATGAACCTGTGAGTAGGAACACTGCTCACTTGAAGCAAGGAACTCAGAATTGCTTTCTGGCTTGGTTCTCTCCCTTGCTGGCACTTTACAGGAAGACATAAACTCACAGAGGTCAGACGTATCTAAATAACAATTTTGAAGAGCTTATGGATTTTTTTTCTTTAAGAGAAAACATCTTGTGGGAGGTTCTATGGGCGACTAACAATGCTTGCTGTTGTGAAGAATATCAAGCCTACCAGGCTTTTCTCTCACCTTATCATTCCTTCTCCCAAGAATCAACATAAAATGATTTCAAATTACGCTTCAGAAAACAACAGAGAGAATGAACCTTAAGCACTATCTTTCCATTTTTAATCTGGTAAAAATGTTGAACTTCCAGTTTCCTAAAAGGGGGTTGTTTTCAAGAAGTTGGAAAGAAATTGACACCTGGTCTCGGAAGTCTCAACACTTGCAAGGTATCAGAATTTGCAGCAGGTGGCGCTGTCTCACCTTTTCTAGCTGTTCGATGCAGGCGGTGTGGACCACGATTTTACAGACTGCACACTTCCTCCTGAGGGCAGATTTCTACAACATTCAATTCAAAATACAAAAAGAAATGTTAGCATTCTGTTCTAAAGAGAGCATATGCAAATAAAGCAAACATTGCAATTGTTTATAATACTAAGCAATATAAGGTGAAATTTAAATTTTCACTGTAATCATTTAATAATATGGCTAACGTCATCAACAATGCTTTGACCCACCAAGTAGTTCCATATCCCCATGACTTAGGATGGCCTAGATTTTCCTTCCAGACATAATAATTATACTAGCTACTATATATTGAGTATATAATATAAACCAAGCTCTTTATTCTAAATTTCATAACCTAAAAATGTAGACATTATTATCCTTCTTTTATTTCCTTACATGTTTACTCCAGTAGATAAGGGACAAGGCCAACCAACATTTAAGTTAGATGTAATTTAAAACCAAGCATTCTTTCACTACTGTGTCATAGAGTCTGAATTTCAAGAGGTCAATCCATTTAGGCTTCTATTCCAGGCACGAATTTATACTAAGCTACTCGGGTTTCTGCCCAAATGTTCAGGAAAGCAAGGAGATAAGTCTAACTTTTACACCCAATAACAACAATAGTTATAATAACAGCAACAGCAGCTTACATGGACTTAATACTTACTATCTGCCATGGGCTCTTGTAAGCACTTCACAAATAGTAACTCATTTAATCCTCACAACCCTAAGGACTAGGTACTGTCCTCACTCCCATTTTACAGATGAGAACACTGAGACACCACAAGTGATATGCCCAGGGTCACACAGTTAGGGTCCACAGAGCCAGGTAGTCTGACTCCAGAGCTCCTGCTTATACGCATTACACAATTTGACCTGACAGTCAATACCAGCTTAAATTCACAATAAAAATACTTGTTGAGGTGTACCTTTTCTCTAATAATAATAATAAAAAAAAAGGCAGCAGAGAGAGAGAGAAATGGGTGGAATCCGGATTTACTCCTGCCAGTGCCATGTAAAGTCTAAGCTAGGAATGCCCAGGCCTCTTTTTAGAGCACAGATGAGAAGGCGGCTCTGCATAAATGATTCTGGGGTTTGGGGACCAAACGGAACTTATTGTAACAAAGCCCGTCTGTGAAATAGTCTATCAATGCTTCCCAGTGAGAAAGGCCCTGCTCCCCACCCTTAAGGGCGGTGCTAGTGTAGGTTGCCACCACCTCCCCACTTCTGATGTGTGGCTTCTCCAGTTGGTTGAGGTATTATTTTGGCGCCACCTGTAGCAGGGGGAGAGAAGGAACAGATAGCTCCTGCCAAGGAGAGGACTAAACAACTACCTTGGAAGGGGGCAGTCTCAGAAAAGAAACTGTAGCCTCCTGCCTCTCTGGTGGCGCTTCTCATGGAACATAGGCCATCCACAGTGTCATCAGCCACCAACCAAGGACCCGGAGCACTGCCGTACTGCAGCAACTAAACTCCCAGTCCACAGTCTGCACCCCCGCTGACCGAGGTTTAGTTAACCTGCTTGTGGTGCAGTAATTTCTCTTGGCCTTCTCCTCCCCGAGAAAAGAAGGTAGGTAGTGGTCAATGTTAAATCAGTTTGACCATCAATTGATTTTGCTAATAACAAAAGACAAGAAACACTCAAGCATCTAGCTACACTACTGAAAGGTGTCTCGGCTCTACCACTAAAAGAAAGGGGGGTAGGGGGAAGAAGAACAAGAATAAGTAGTAGTAATAGTAATAGTATTAGTAATAATAGCAGTACTAGCAGCAACAGCAGTTGTAACAGCAGTAGCAGCATCATTCACGGCAACAATAATAAAATTCTAGTTTGCAAATTTTCATGAGTGGAGTGCCCATAAGGAAATGACTGTTGCTCTCCTGTTTCCTCTGGCTCTCCTGGTGCGGATTGCTGCCGCAGCACCACCTGCAGCAAATGCATGGGGTACTGGAGTCACATTGCTCATCAGAGTGACAGTGATGCTAAGAAAACTAGAACTGACTCCAGTCTTCTCATCAGCCACAAACCCCCTGGTAGATTACACTGCGGACAGCACAGTGGGCCACCAGTGATGGGCTGTGATTTAAGGATGCCTGAAAAGCCTCCTTCCTTACCAATCACTCCTGCCCTGCTCTAGCTCTGTGCCTGAGCTTGGGCTCGGCATTATGTTCTCTGGAGCTCCAGGGACGTGGTGAGGCTCCTACAGAGTCACTGAGGATGGTGGGAAGAGCACTGAGCAGGCTCAGGACCCACTGGCATCCACTGAAACCCAAACATCTCTTCCTTGCCTGTGTCCAATATCAGGCTCTCTATTCAGAAATTATGAGTTATGGATCTGGGCTGGAAGAGTTTGAAAACTGCTGTGTTAACTATTCTCTGTCCACTTATTTGTGTACTAGAGGGGGTCCCATGGCCTGGCCTGCGGGGATCAGTGGACCTCTGCACCATCGCAGCCCTGCCTTACCCGCCAGCTCATAGGGCTCCAGCCCACTGTCTGCATTGATCCAGCACAGCATGAAGTAGTGCCCCAGGCTGGGGAGCGGCCATAGCCCAGGCTGGGCTCTGCTCCGGCCAGGCACTTAGGGGGAGTGTCCACAGGAGAGGCTCGCGCAGTTGCAGCTGCACTCGCCAGTTGTCAGCCCAGTGTCTGGCACCTGTCTGTCAGCTGAGCAGCACTCTCGCTGTGGGAGCACACTGCCCCCTGGTCAGTGCACGTCATAGCTACCAGCCGGTCACTTAGGCTTTTATGTATATAGATTAGTAAATACACTGATATCATTCATATGGAACAACTCAAGTGCAATGCTCTACAGATGACAACATATGAAGTAAAGTGCCTTAAATTGTAAAACTAATTGTATTTAAACAATATTGAATTTTTTAAAAAAACCCTCATAAAATATATTATGTACTTCTGTGACTATGACTGTATTTCAGCTGATCAAAGTCATTCGAAGTAGCTGTATAATAAGCTTCCAGGCAGAAATTGCTCAAAACATATAGAATTTTTGTGCTTGGTTATGTTATAATTTTTAGTTGCAAAATTAAAACTAAATAAAAAGATAAAATACAGGAATCAAGACATTCTAAATACTGCAAGCACTCACTTTTTCTTAGAAAGCTCTCATTTCAGCCAACCCTTCCTTCACTATGAAAAGTGATATATCAAGAAAAGTCTTTAAAATTAATTCAGCAGGTTGGTTGTTATCCTTCATATTGGGGCTTAGTTGTTATAGAACATGGCACAAAAACATAATTTAAACAATAAATATGGCCTGGGACCCAAAAATCCTCAAAAATTAAAATTATAAAAATTTAATAATTCACTCTCACTGATGAATTTAGAGGCCAATTAGGCTCAGTGCTTTAAATATCAAGTAAAGTAACCTGAGTGGCCTTACTAAGGGTTTCCTGATTTTGTCAAAGGAAATCCATTAGTTTGTAATCATGGGGGAGGGCACTTCTGTGATAACTACCAATATAGGATGTAATATATATCACATCATGACCAATCCTTACCTTAATAATAATAATGGAGTGACATGCCATGCTTTAGGATGGTGGGCAAACTAACTAGCAGACCTTGCAGTGATTGTAAGAGAGAACATTCAAGTTCTGACTTGGCCCTACACGTTTCCCACGCTGTGGTCATGGCTGGTTTCAAAGCAGTGACAGCTCTTCGCCAACCTTCAGTGCATGTCTAGCATGGGAGTAGGACTGTCACGGCCTTAGAGGCTGGGGCTGGGGCCAAAAGGATCAGAGGCAAGCAGTGTAGAAAGTAGATAACTGTCGCTGATAGAGCATTTACTGTCTAATCCTCTCACCCACCCACTTCCTTTGGTCACAAGTCACTGATCCAAACGTACCACCAAAAAAGCTATTTTTTCTTTGTTTGAACAAGAGATGTGATTTTTGCTAAGTAGCAATGAGTATCTGATGGTAGTTAATGTGGTTTGTTTGTTAGAAAGAAAAAGAGAAAGGAGGGAGGAGAGGAGAAGGAGGGAAACCTAGATGCATAAACCTATGATTTATGCAAGTATTTGGGTCTCCTTGCTGCCTAGGGTAACTGAAGCTGATTGTCATCCCTAACAGTCTGAAGTTTGACCCCAAGAAGCATGTACAAGGCAGGCACACCGCCACACCTCCACAGAGTTAATCACAGAGATCAAAAGTGGAGGAATAGGAGGAAATACTTAGCTCTCTGAGCCAGCATGCAACCCTTTCTTAGTTTTCCAGTCTCAGGAGAGCTCAGAGGCCAGAGCCTGCTGCTGGCAGAACCAAGTTTGGGGCTTGCAGCATCTCACTCCAGGTAGAATTTCCAAACTTTGAGCTCCCAGAACTAATGCAAGGAGTAGCTCTTCCATTAGTCCCACACCTATGATGAGACCACAGTGATAGAGAATGAGTGGCCAGAGGCTTCAGGCAGGAACTCAACCAAACTGAAATTGGGGAAGGATGTGGAGAAGGCACTCTGGGCAAAGGATCAGAAGGGCCAGTGGGTGGTGAAAGCAGGGAAACAGAAGGGTGGATGAGGCTGGTGCGATAGATTTACAAAGTCAAGCTTCTATCAAACTGTCTGCTCCTCAGTGATTTCTCAGCCCCTTTCCTTTCCCAGATCAGAAGGTCTCATATTCAGGAATAAAACTAAAGGAGGGTTTGAGGTCAGACAATGGGGAAATAGTAAGTGAGGTGACAAAAATGTCATTCTCTCTTCTTACTCCCTTATTAACACAAAGCTCACTCTGCGGGGCCGCTTTGGTGGGAGCAGTAGAGATGATGGACAGCAGGGCACAGACACGGGTACCTTTTTTCTCTCCAAGGGTGCAGCAAATGAAATCCTCAGGAAAGTAGAGGAAAGGAAGCTTCCTAAGCCTTTAGAGCAGGGTGGGGAATGTCTAGCCCAGTGGTCAGCAAACTGCGGCTCGCGAGCCACATGCAGCCCTTTGGCCCCTTGAGTGTGGCTCATCCACAAAATACCAACTTCTGCGCATGGGCCATGAAGTTAATTCTAGGCCAGGGGTGGGGAATGTTCACCTCTCGGGCTATATAAGGCCCGGAAAATCATTTGGTCTGGCCCTGCCAAAGCATTAGGCGTGAGTTAATTAAATGTTTGACCAAATATAGCAGGCTAATTTTTAAGATGATAATTTTGTAGGGCCAGCAAATGATGTCTATAAATATCCAATGGCCCTTGGCAGAAAAAAATGGTCCCCACCCCTGCTTTAGAATGTCAGAAATCCTTTCAATGGGATTGCCTCTAGGAGCAACATGAACCAGAATGTTGCTGCTGTACAATCCAAGGTAAATGAAAACAAGAGTCCTCTGATTAATTTAAACACCCAATTAGGAGAAATGACAAACATACTTGGCAAGTTCTGCTTCTCTGGGGAGCCTGGGATACAATCTGTAAATTGGTATTAGGAAAAATGAAGAAGGACATTATCTGGAAGTTCAATTAATGTGATTTCAGGGCTGAAGAACAGCCTGCTGCCGGAGAGCTCTGCAGAGGGTCTACCACAGGGAGACCTTGCTCTGTGTTAAAAGGCCCCACCCCTTAGCCCGACTACTGTTGGCCCATGGAGAACAGTTCTTCCTTTGTCAAGGTGCCATGTGTCCTTTGGACAGACAAGAACTGGGAGAGCGTTGAATCCCTTTGACATGGCCCCTCACCATTGGCACAACACATACTAAATGATGCCCAAAGAACCTCAGAATATTTGAAAGAACAGGAGCAGGAACAAAAGAAGTCTGGGCTCGGCTGGTTTGGCTCAGTGAAGAGAGTATCAGCCTGCGGACTGAAGGGTCCCAGGTTCAATTCCAGTCAAGAGCACACGCCCGGTTGTGGGCTTGATCCCCAGTAGGGGCATGCAGGAGGCAGTCCATAAATGATTCTCTCTCATCGTTGATGTTTCTATCTCTCTCTCCTTTTCCCTTCCTCTCTGAAATCAATAAAAATATATTTTTTTAAAAAAAGAAGAAGGCAGGAAGGGGGACCCATGTAAACTAGTGCATAAAAACACTCATGCAATACTCAATTGTACAATATGCCTCAGTCTGCATGTGCCATAACCTGGAAACATGATCGTCTGAGGTCTCCTACTCAAGGGAATTTTCCATGTTGCTGCAACAGCTTGTTAACCACTAACCTTTCCAAAGCATATTCTGAACATTCATTCAATAAATAATGTTAACCATCGCTACGTGTATAAAGCAATGCTAAGTGCTGTACAGGAAATAAAAAGAAGCTTCTGTCCTTCCTAGTAAGCCACAAGAAGGACTCAAAAGATAAGGTCATTAATAGAAGAGGGTCCCACATGGCTACATGCTAAATGAACAGCTCAGACAGCAAGTGCTATAATTTATAGGAGGGTAAAACCTCAGAAGCTGAATCAGTAAAAACAGACCCAACAGAGAAAGCACATTTTTTACTTGGGCCTTAAACTTTACCTACATTTGAAAAATTGAGGATCCCTCCAGCAGAGAGAAGATCCAAAGTCTCATTACATAGTGGGCAGTGATGTTTCCTAAAAGGCACTGAGACTTGGTTGGCGTGTCCAAAGAGGCACAGTCACCAGACTCACAGGTATCCATCCATTTGCATGTGTTGTTGGGCACCAGGTTTGATGGGTGAGTGTGGAAACTTCCATGTGTGCGTCATTTGGGGGATCAGGTAGATTAGGGTGTCCACAGGTGTGAAGAGTGGGAACACTGGCTTTTAGGAAGCCAGAGGAGCTGTGTTATCAAGGTCTGCAAGAGAAATGGCACAGCAGACTCTACCTGAGAGGCTCACAGTAGACTTCCAAGAAGATGGAGTTTCCCCTGCGTGTTTCCATATGGCTATAATCCAACACCAAGGACATGTTTGACCATTACAGAAGCTCAACAGATGTTCTGGCAGAGAGGAGGGAGGAAGGGAGAGAAGGAAATAGAGAAGGAAGGAGGGAGAGAGGATGGGAGAGATAACGGAAAGGAAAAGTGGCTTGCAGAGAAGGGCTTTCTCCCCATGTCAGTCCCCAATCCAGCTCCAGTCTGAAGAACTGGTGGCTTTGGAATTAAGAAGCAAAACCCACAGTAGGACATAGGCATTCTCACACAGGCAATCCCCAAAGAAGAGGTAAGGAGGCACCCTAAAATTGTTTAAGGGATGAAAGACCTTTACAAACATTGAAGGAAAATTAGGGTAGAAAATTCATGGTGCTTATAGCTGAACCACTGATTTTGTGAGCACAAATGAGGTATCTTTAGGGAAGCCACAGAAATACCCAATTTTTCAGAAGGCTGAGCCCTTACATAACTGGGTAGAGATAAGAACAGAAATTCTATTATCGCTGCTTCCACCTCTGCTTATAAACTCAGTAGATTGGAATATTCATTTGAGTAATAGTAGTGGGGGAGGGAAGAAACGTGCTCGACAGAGATGGGGCCAGCAAGGAAGCCAGCTTCCCAAACAGAAGTCCTGATTGAGTGGTACAGATTAGGCTAGAAAGGTGGATAGGAAAAAAGATTGTTTAAGTCCTGAAGTCTAGGCTGAGAAATAGAAAATTTAACCTAATAGGCAATGGGGCACTAATAGAGTTCGTGAGACTTATGTAGCCAAAACTAATAATTTAATCTTGGGGCAGTATGTAGCACTAGATTATCTAAAAAAAGGAAGGCAACAGATAAGAGAAAATTAGATGAGTAATTTACTAATTCAGTCAACCAAAAAATACTGAGTATCTACTAGGCACCAGGCATTGTCCCAGGCATTGGGGATACGGTAATGAACAAAACATTCTTAAATTGTTTTTTACCTCATGGAAGTTACATTCTCTTAGACGAGATAGATAATAAACAAGATAAATCAAAATAGTATCTAAATGTTAATAGAAATAAGTGCTAAAGATAAAAATTAAGGAGAATGGGGAATAGGAAATAGAATTGGGAGTAGAGGAGAATTGAAGTTGTAGGTTGGCCAGGAAAGGTCTCACTGAGAAGATACATTTTGGGAAACACCAGAAGGAAGTGGGGGGCTTTGCCATGGAGATGTATGGAGGGTGGGCGGCGGGGGAGGCGGGGCAGAAAGCATTCCTAACAAATAGAACAGCAAGTGCAAAGCCCAGAGGCCCGAGGACCTTGGGAGGTTTGAGGAGTGACGAAGGGGCCAGTGTTGCAGGAGTGGAGTAAACTCAGCAGAGATGAGGCCAGACAATCATGGCAGGCCAGATCATATATACACGGTCTTGCAGGTCATAAGACGTTGGATATTTTCTGAAAGAGAGTAAGTAATGAGAGTCCACAGTGATAATTAGGGCCTGAATTGTAGTGACAAGAATGGAAGAGAAAAGAAGACAGAGATGTAAGTGATTAACTGATAGGGCAGACGGTTCTTTCTGGTCACGCATCCCTCCCCTAAGGGTAGCACAGATTTCTCATACCCGGGTCTTATGTCCTCCAGTGGAATTACCGATAGCCATGGATGGCCACGCTCCCACACCTTGGTCAGTTTCCTGCTGTGGGCATCAGCTGACTGCCCATCTCATGAGTGTTATGGTTGGGATTACCTCTACTAGTAAGTATACTACAATAAAACTCACTTAAGTTGCTCTTCAAACACCATATTTTGTTCTGTTCTACGGAACACATTACCGGGAGCAATATGCATAGGGAGTGTTTGTTTGTAGAGTTGCCTCCCTTGAGACACCTCGGTGTGCCTGTACAGTAAATCTAGAGGGTAAGCAGGACCCACCTGAGCGAAGGCCCAGAGATTCAATTCCACAGCTTCTTGAGAGACACCAAGAGAAAGAAGAAAAGTTCATTCTTGTCCTTGTTTGGATGTGAAGAAAAGCTTTCTATTTCCCTGGCAGCCAGCGTAGTTTATGTCTTTCATTTGAAGGGAAACAAAACCAAAACCTTACTGCAGATAGCGAAGGGAAGGGAAAGGACTATGTGAGCTGACTACGAGAACCCCAAAGAACAGGAAAACCTCCCCTTTGCCTGAAAATCAGCCAGTCAGCGCTCACATGAGGACCAATTTGGCAAGAACCAAATTGCTAGAACCAGTGTTAATTCAAAGCTACTGGATTCTAGTAAAGTTGGTGGCTGGTTATAAAGAATGATACCTCATTGTGTTCTTCCATTAAATTAGGATTTTTAAAAAAACTGTGCTCAGAATGGCAGAGGATTTATTTTAAGGGGGAAAAAAGTACATATGTCTTAATAGTTTACTCTAAAATCTGTACCAAATCATTCTCTGTAACAGTAATTTAAAAGTAGCTTATGTTGGTCAATTTATTATTATGTTTTTTAATGAGAAGAAGGTATAAGAATTCTCTGATGGGCTTCAATAGAAATCTACACGTGAATGTTAGACATCTACATGGAACTCGATTGGGTAAGTGATGCACACTGCTACTATCTTTTGTAAATGGATATAAAATTCATTCAGTTATTGATGTATGAAGCAAATATGTATTGCAGCTGTTACTTATGAGAAGTATGGTGATGGCCTGATCAGTTGTATGACTGGCACAGTTTAATGGAAAGCTACCAGGACACTGCTGCTCTCTGAGCTGGGCTGTGTATTGCTTAGAGTGCCCTGGCATTGACTGGCCCGAGATTGCTACACTGCTTGGGACTTTCTGGATATGAAGCATTAAAAAGGGATTTCAGCTTAATGAACTCAAAGAAATATTCGAAAATCTCCAATTCTATTTCCCATTCCTGGCTCTCATTTTACCCAAGGACACCTCATATTTCCATCATTATTATTCTTGTCTCTGTACTTTGTCGCTCTCGTCTCTTGTCTCTGCTTTGTATTTTCTTCTCCTTATCTTTCTCTCTGTGTTTTTAATTCTCTTTTTTTTTTCTTCTGTGCTGCCCAGCTTTGGTGTAGCTCATATGACCAGTTAATAGCTCTAACTTTATCATGGACTACCTTTCTATCTTTGGTTCTTTCTAGCTGCTTTTGTGGCTGCTCCATTTGATTTTTATACTCTCTTCAAAGATATTTCACATCAGAGTTGCCATGCATCTTGTAGTAGATTAATTGAAGTTTTTCTATATGATTGTATATAAACACAATTACAAGTATACAAACACTTATAAGTAGACATTCACACAAGTAGCATCCTACACACACAGACACAATTGTACTCACAAATTTCAGGCAGATGGATATGAATGCGGATGGGCTGGACATATTACAGAAGTCACCATGACGGAAATAATGTCTCAATGTTGTCTTAATGACTCGCTCTACTTCTAAGGTGGGATACAGAGGGCACAGCAGAGATCTGAGGTTTAATATAAACTAGAAATACCAAAGTTTGCCTTTTAATCATGGCTGGTGTAATAGACCGTATGAGCCCTAAAAGGTTCTCATTATCAGTTTGCTTTGTGGAAATTGATGAAATTATTTTTTAAAGATCACAGCTTAAGATTTCTAAACAATAATTATAGATATTTGTTTTAATCTGGAACACTATCTATAATAGTAAAAGCGTAATATGCTAATGAGACCAGAAGTCCTTCTAGACGACCTTCCTGACTAAGCTGGGGCTGCAAGGGCCCAGGCAAGCCACCACGGCTGTGAGGGCTGAGCCCCTTGCACAAATTTCGTGCATTGGGCCTCTAGTATCTACATAAGAAGCCACATCAAGCCGTGGTAAATTAGCTACCTTTTCATTGCCATTTCCTAAATCCCAAGCTACTGGTGACACAATGAAGACAAAGCCTCTGATCGATCTATCCCAGGAAGACCAGCATTTCAGTCACAGTTCACTAACATACACACATTGCCCACCATTTTTCCCAAAGACATGATGACCATAGAGCATTTCCCAGGAGGCTGGCAGAAGTATTTACACATTATATGCACTATAAGCACAGCTCACCTCAACCATGCAAGATGGGTGCCATTCACCTTTTTTACAGCTGAGGGCCTGAGAACTTATGAGAGCAAGCAACTTTCCCAAGATAGATTAGCTAGGAGTAGAACTCAGGTCTTGCTGATGCAAAGCCATCTCTTTCTATCTAACTTACTACTTCCCTTTCATTTTCTTTATGAGTGATAGATTAAGAGAGATGAACATATTTGACATTATTGCTTTAGAAAAATCTATTCTCCTGAGAGCCCCATGGGAATGGACTAATGACAACCATACCATGACCTCCTGTGCCAAGAGTGGAAAACAGCTGTCTACCTCAAAAAGAATCCAATAAATGGGCTCAGTAGGCATCACATGGGCTAAACAGGAGTTAGAACTCCACAGTGGCCTGCTAGTAATTAGTGTTGAACCTCCCTGTGAAGAGCCTCAAAAATATGTCAGGAATTCAAGCATAATGGTACTTAAGTGGCAGGATTAATCCCGTGACAGGTGTCTGTGTGTGTATGTGTATCTCTCCGAACAATCCTATCAGTGAACTCATTCATTCATTCCATGAAAAATGGCAGTCACTCTTCTCAGTGCTGAGGACCCAGGAGAGTACAAGACAGGCAAAGTCCATGAGCTAAATGCAGCTTGTTCTAGTGGCAAAGACAGACAGTAAGTGAGTGATATTGCTTTTAGATAATAGAAAATAATATGTGGTATAAGAGGATCAAGAGAATGGAGAAGGGGCACAGAGTCCAGGATAGCCTGGCAGCTTGGGCTAGTTGTTACACCCCCACAGGATCCAGCCCCTCTTTTATTCAGTGAGAGAGGTGATGACTAAGGACCTCCAAAGTTAACAGTCTGGCATTGCCTTTTCGGTTTGTTTCTGACAATCCATTGGAACCACTTTCACTGAAGGAAGAAATGACTGTAGTAACTACTTTTTGTTGAGTGTCTGTGACTCGCCACACTGGTAATTGCTACATATGCATTATCTCACTCAAGTTTCACAACATCCATAAGAAGCAGGTATTACCCGCATTTTATAGATGAGTAACTGAGACCGAAAGGTTAAAACTGTGGCTATTGTCACACAACTAGAAAAATCTCAGAACCTAGATTCAAAGCCAGGTCATTTGATTCCAAATCCCACACACCTGCTGTAATGAAGACATCAAAGCAGGCTTCTCCATTTCCTTCTATCTGCCTGGTACATGAGATAGGCAACAATAAAAAGCTCCTAAAAACAGTATCAACTCGGAGGCCAGAGGGGGTTCTGGGTAACAACTAATGCAAATAATGCTTCAGCCAAGACTGGAGCCTTTGAACATCAAGAATATGGGGTCAACTCTGTGGCTCTGGGTCCCTGTCACTGAGGAGAACTGAGCACTAGAAAGGAAAGCATTTCTGCACACCTGGGCATTGCCTAGGTGATGCAAACTCTATGCTGAATCAGATGCAAACTCTATGCTGAATCAGATGCAAATTATTTTTATTAAATATAGGATTGCTCCATGCAAACATATACCCAACCCACGTACAAATAAGCACAGCCTTGATCTAAAATTCTTCTCTAAGAATAAAATCACACACACACACACACACACACACTCTCTCTCTCTCTCTCTCTCTCTCTCTCTAATGAAAGTGTAAAGGCAAAATAATTGCACAAAGATACAGAAAAACTACAAAGCTCAATGGGGATTAAGCATCTCTGACTTTTCATTCCTTTACCTTTAAGGAAATAGCCTCCAGTGACCACCCAAAGGGTTGCTGTTACTGATTAACATTGGAAAGTGCTAGGGAAACTGCACTGTATGAGCATTTCAGTTTTCCACTGAATACTGACATCCCACAAAATGTTGACAGATGTTCTATGGCAGTGGTTCTCAACCTACCTAATGCCGCGACCCTTTAATACAGTTCCTCAAGTTGTGGTGACCCCCAACCATAAAATTATTTTCGTTGCTACTTCATAACTGTAATTTTGCTACTGTTATGAATCATAATGCAATTATATATGTGTTTTCCGATGATCTTAGATAACCCCTGTGAAAGGGTCGTTCAACCCCCAAAGGGGTCGCGACCCACAGGTTGAGAACCACTGTTCTATGGGGAAAATAATGGATTCAATGATCCTTACCACCCCCCAGAAAAAAAGCAGGAAATCCTGCATACCTTACACCCTTCTGAGAGCTTCATAATGCATATTTGCATATTAAAGGTGTTCAGTGTTTCCCAAACTTATTTGATCCCATGCCCCTCTTCATGAACAATACCCCATATTGTTTTTATGTGAGTTCAGTGCTCTCCATAACATGTCTGTGCGAACAGACAATGGTGCCATTGATCCAATGGTGCCATTGATCCAATTTTGTCACTAGGAAGGAGTGACAAAACCCTAAAGCTCCCTAAGCTCCATGTCCCATCACTATCTCTATTGCATAAAGCAGACACAATTGGTATATTCTCCTCAAGTCCATGGCTAGCACGCTATGCCCAGTAATTACAGTTATGACAATGACAATAGTTGTAACAGTGTCTAGCATTTACCAAGGACCTGCCACATGAGAGATGCAGTTCTAAGTGTGCACTTGAATGATTGCATGAAAATGCTAACCACCTGGCCACACACATGGCAACATCACTCACCCACAGGAACACCCGACTCCCTCCACTCATATCCCATGACTAGGGGTCAGGAGCAGAGTCTGGCTGTGCAAATGCTTTTTCAAAACTATTATGTTGATGGCTGTGCTCTCGCTGAGTCATCTTAGCTCATCAGCTCCTCTCTATCCCCGTGGTGGGCGAGGCCTCTGGCAGAGCGCCGCCTTGGCGGCTCCTGGAGATGGCATCTTCAAGGCTGGCACCCAAACAACTCAGAAAGCTGGCTAAGCTGCCTGGCTTTACTGCCACACTCACGGTTCCCTCTGATAACCTGCACCCCACCCAGCCAAGCCACCATCCGGGGGTGCAGAATCATCAATCTGCCAGGCTGAACAACAGAGGGGCGGCCAGTGGTCTCAGTGCATTCTGAAGCAAGAGCCCAGTGTCACCCTCTGTGGCGTACACCTGTCAGCCCCAAATGTGTGCATGGGCATAAAGCCGCAGCAGTGTGTGCTGGGCACTGGTCCTGTCACCTGTGTGCTCACAGCACACAGATGCACACCAGACAGTATCTGCACAGGATGTTGTCCAGTGTGCCCATCTTCCACAGATGAAATAGGGTGTGACCAGGTTCAGGATTTTGGTTTTTGAAAACAAGGAACAGCTTCAGTTATGGCAGGGAGCTAGTACCTTTGTACTTTTTCTTTTTTAACGTTTTTATTGATTGATTTTTGAGAGAGAAAAGTGGGGGTTGGGGGGACACATTTGTTGTCCCACTTATTTATGCTCTCATTGGTTGATTCTTCAGTGTGCTCTGACCAGAGGTTGAACCTGCAGCCTGGGTGCATCAGGACAATGCTTGAACCAAGCTACCCAACCAGGGTTGCCCTGTGCTCTTCTTACAAGTTTATTCCAAGGACCCAGGGGCATGGCCAGCATCCTGCGAGCAGATGCTGTGATGCCAAATTCAATGATAAGGCTTCTAGCCCACCAGTAAGAAGACAGGGCCTGTGAGCTCCTTTCTAGAATGGACATTTACCTAATCCCAGCTTCGATTTGTCACACTCATTTGGTCCCACCCATGACCTAGTGAGACTACAGATATTACACGCAGCAGCAAAACAATAGGTGAATCTCTAAGAGTCTCAGTGTTGGGGTTAGGACAATCCCAAACAAAAGGTATTGTTAAAACCAAGTCCAACCAAACTACTAATTAGCCCATTCAACTTAATGCATTGAAAGCAGCAACGGGAGAGAAAGAAGGAGGACATTAGCATTTGTGAACTAAATTAATCCCTGTAGCAATTCTGAGAAGCATATATAATCTTCATCAATTTATAGAAGAACCTGAGCTTCAGAGAAGCAGGGCAGAGCTAGGGTTTTATCCAGATCTATTTGTCTCCAGATCTGCATGGTTCCTCACTCTCCACTCCCCCCTCACACCTGTGACATGGCCTCCCTAATGCCATTCATTCATTTATGAAACAAAACTATGGTTGTTACACTAAAAACAATATTCCTTATAGTACAGGTGGGGTTGGCCATTTTTGCCAAAACATTACCCACACCAGGAAAAGATGAAAGCAAAACACATGAACAAAACAATAAGGAAATAAAAGCAGCCCTGGCCGGTGTGACTCAGTTGATTGAGCATCTTCCCGTTCACCGAGAGGTCGCTGGACTGCTTCCCGGTCAGGGCACATGCCCAGGTTGTGCGCCCAATCCCCCATGAGGGGCTTGCAGGAGGCAGCCGATCAATGTTTCTCTCTCTCTCTCCCTCTTCCTTCTTCTCTTTCTAAAATCAATAAAAACATATTTAAAAAAGAAAAGTAAAGCAGTACCCATTAGCCCACCCACACGCACACAAAAAGGTGGCAGAAGCACATTTAAAAATAGAGATTTCTGGTAAGAGAATTCTGGAGTCTGACAGTTCTCTTTGTCTCTTACCCAACCTATGCACTCTCACTCACCTGTCTGCCCACTCTCTTCCCCACAGCTCTCAGCTCACTTATCCAGAAAGCCACATACCTCTCAGCCAAAATCCTCAGTCAAGCCGATTGAAATGTACCTCTGTGCATGCATCCATGAGCCTTGTGCAGGTATCTGTACGGCCAGATACGGTAACTCACCACCTTATAGAAGGTGCTTCCGAATCTGCCCTCACAAAGTACCACACACTAGGTGGCTTAAAACACAGAAATGTATTCTCTCACAGTCTGGAAGCTCAGTCTGAAATCAAGGAGTCAACAAGGTTGGCACTCTTCTGAGGGCTCTGAGGGCACCTGCCCGGGCCTCTCTCCTGGCCTCTGATGAGGGCCTGCAATCCTTGGCGGTCCGTGGCTGCCAGCTGCATCACTCCAACCTCTGCCTGTCCTCAAAGGCCCTCCTCTCTGCATGTGTATTGCTGCGTGTCCTCTCCTCTCCTTATAAGGACACCTGTCATATCGGATCAAGGACCCACCCTCATCTTAACTAACTACATCTGCAGCACTCTATCTTTAAATAGGGTCACATTCCAAGGTACCTGGGGTTAGGACTACAGAATATGTTTTTGGATTACACAACACAACCTATAACAGTTACCATAGCAGGTGCGAGGACCAAGCCACCCGCTTTGGTCCTAACACTCTTTTTATGAAGACCAGAGGCTCTCTACCCACCCGTGTGAGAGCACACGAAATCATCTGTAGAGTTTGTTTCTTTCAACACACTCATGTCCAGTGCCACTCACCAGACAGTCTGATGTGCTAGCTCCACGCTGGGAACCAACCCTTTAAAAAATCAAGTTTCTCAAGTGACTGCAATGCTCATCCAGAAATAAGAACCACTGAGGTCGATCTTAACAATACTTTAAATTAGAAATGGAGGCAGGAAAGGTGAAACAATGTGTCTGAAGTTCACTCAGGATATAGATGGGACAGCAGGATTCAAACCCAGGTCAGTCCCACACAAAGTCCACTTCCTGCTACTACAGGTTGCCTGTCTGTGTCTACATGCATCTAGGCAGGTCTGACTAAGGTAGTGCATATCCTCATATGGTGTAAGCAAGTATCTTCAGTGTGAAAATAGTTGTGCGCTGGTTATGTGCTCTGGGGATTACTCGGGAGGCGTGTGTTTCTTTGGGAATATTGCATGAACATCTTTGTATATCTTATCGACAAGCATGAGAATGATTTCTACCCACGAAACTGTGAGGATGTTGCTTACAATTCACTGTCACTCTCAACACTGAAGTTCCTGATAATGGGTACTCAGACCATAACACTTAAACAGAACAAATGAATGAACAAATGTCCATCCATGTAAAATCACCAAACAGGAGTTGCCCCAGTTGGAATTTTATTTAAATTTCCCTCCATAGTCATGTTGGGAAACAGTGATCCTTCTGTTCCAATTTCATTATTTTTTGCATCCCTTTCTCCTTTCTAGACCAGAAAAAGAAACAGTTACTAATTTGGGTACTGTCACTGATCTGAAAATAACTTTAATCCCATTAAATAACTGCTCACAGACATTCTACTGTATTGAATGTTGCCACTACAGAAACATAAAAGAGGAGGGATGTTAAAGGTCATCGGGTTCAGCCCCGAGGCTTTGGAGCAAACTCTCCTTCAACAGTCTTCATGGCCTGTCCTGTCGCTGCCCTCCACGAAAGCCCCCAAATATCAACCAGGCAGCAGGAGGTTATGGATTTGCAGGACAGCTTTGGTTTGAAATAGACTATGGCAATGTCCTCATAAGTTAGGGGGACAGTGTCCCTGATGCAGGTGACCCTTGATGTTATAGCAGCAGTAACTTTCACCTGCAAGTAGTTTTGATTTAGATAATATATTATAGGCCATGCTTCATAAGCACAGGCATTTATAACATGCACTCCAAGTTATGGTTCAGAAAACCAAACACACACACACACACACACACACCCGTTCTTATTTCCATCCTTACCTAACACACACCCTGTGGGAGCTCATGCATGTCTCATGGTGGTCCCCTGCCTCTGAGTTCTCTCATGTTCCTCTCCCTGCCTGAAATGTTCTCCCTCCTCAACTCCACTTACGTAAATCTTACCTGTTTTTCAAAACCGTACTCAGTCCCTGTTTCCATGAAGCCACCTCTGAGTAGACAGAGGCAGCTACTCAACCCACATTGACTTCCCCCTGCTCTTAACTTCTCCCGTGACATTTGCTTTGCTGAAATAGGGAAAGGACAGTGAGGCGCTTGGCAGTGGTGGGTTCACTCCTCTGAGCACTCTGCCGGCACTTCGCTTAGAAGATCGCAGGTAGCATCTGGCTGTGGTAATTTGGTCCCTATCTCACAGGTCAGCATTCTTCATAGGTGGCTCATTAAAAGAAATGAGAATATAATGCTCTCATTTTTCTTACAAAAAATGTTGTTTAATTCTAAGAAAGCTGCAAATAAAACACTCAAACTGGAGGCTCTCTTTGAGATCTTCTTTGTCTAACCTCTTACCCAAAGGAGATGTGTAACCCGCCCCCCCCACACAGACACACACATACACACAAACATGCACATGGTATCAAGATGCCCTTCCACCTCCTTTGAGCCCATCTCTTTGAGCACCTTGTTCCCTTACAGGGCAGCTCTCATTGTTGAAGTTCTTTCTTATTAATACACTATCTTTCAAAATTAACTTTGTGGACCATATGCTCTGTAATTAATTGTGGTGTTTGCTGAAATCACAGATTTTCAAGTCCAACTCCAGGGTTTCAAGTCCAACTCCAGGCCTAGTGAATCAGCATTTGGAGCAGAGAGAGAAATAATAACCTACACTGTTAACAGGTTCCCCAGATGACATTTCTTTTACCAGAGTGTGAGGGCCACTGTTAGAGTCAGTACTGTCTTCCTAACAACAAAGAGCAAGACACCTACTTCTCTTTTCTTCCTGGCAGTTCTTCAAACATTGGAAGAGCTCCAGTCTCTCTCCCTTCCTTCTGTACTACTCTGCTTCAACCCAGAGTATTGAACTCTTCCTTCTACAAACTTCCCTACTGCAAACACACGTAAGCACACTCCTCTGCATCTTCTCATGCTTGTTAGCGTCCCTCTCAAAATGTGCTGCCACAAACGGGCGAGAGAACTAGGCTTTTAATGCTTTTCTTACATACTGTGAGGTATATCAGTTCACACCCCTGCCAGCTAACAATGAGAGTACCCATTTGGGCCTAAACTAACCAGCAGTATATCCTTACTAATTTAAGGCACATGATGTTGACTCTTCATAGTTGTTTTAATTTGGGTGCCTTTGTTTGTATTTTTCATATCTGTCTATCTATCTATCTATCTATACACACACACACACACACACACACACATACCCCTGTACTTATGAAGCATGGCCTATAATATATTGTCTAAATCAAAACCCCTTGCAGCTCTTTTGAGGATTGTCTGCTCCTGTCTTTTTTCCCCCTTGTAATTCACTATGTCAGTCACTATGGCAAATAAGTCCTTTTAATGCATTATGTCAACTAATTCTCCAAACAACATTTTCCTCACTTTATAGATGAAGAAACTGAGCCTTTAGAAACGTCTAGTGAGGAAACACAGTTAGGTCTTCTGCTTTTCACTGATTTATTCCTTCATTTAACCAACGTTTTTTAGATGAGAGCTCTTCATTGTCAAGACACTTTGTAAAGTGAGTTAAGAGAGCCAAGATTTGGAAGAAAATTTTGAGAAAGATTCAACAGAACACTAGGAATTTTCACAATTCTATTAACTCCTTACATCTACCTAAAATATCTTTTATTTTCCTTGTTGTTTTCCCTGGTCTAGAGGGAATAGTGATCAAGTTATATGCAGTAGATAGCAATGCTAGCTACCGATACAAGATTTACCAAGAGAGGTAATATGTGGCTGACCCTAAAAGAGCACAAGAAAGAATTAAAGGCAGTAATGTGAAAATCAGACAGAACTCCATAACTAATTACAGTCTATCAGTTGGCAGCAATAGCAGTAGATAATATTTCAGAAGTACATGCTCAAGTAAGATTAGCTTTCATTTTTTTCATTTGATGTTATCACGACCAGTGTTTATGTAATTAACTAAGATAATAATGTTAATTCATTATTTATAGGATTTTAGTCCAAATAGCTGAGCTTCTCTTGGTTTTGGTTAATTTAATCAAACTCCATGCAATTACACTTTCATTAAAAATACATATGCATAAAGTTGAAATGATATTTAAATCGACTGAATGTACAACCAGATTAAAAGAAATGCAAACAATTAAGTACATATCTGAATTGGAAGCAAAATTAAAAATAACTTAATCTTACTCCATTTTTCTACCGAGAAGGTACAGAATGCCCAAAGATCAAAAGTTGTCAATGTCAAACAATGAGTGGTAACACTGAGATCCAAACCCAGATTTCCTGACTTTAAATAGAGAGGCTGTACTGCTGAATCTTCTTAGACATTTACCTAATCCCAACTTCACTCAACAAACCCTGGCCCTCCAAAACTCTCATGAAGTTTTCTGAGGAAAACCTATAAACTAGGCATCGAAACAGCTAATGTAATTTAAAGGTCTTGGTTCCCAGCTTTGTGATCCCGGGCAGCCTGATATAATTCCTTGGGGGCTATGTTCTTCTATTAGCTTTGATGGAAACTCAATTCCTTCCTCATTAGTTATTAATAGAAACATTCACTTGTCATTCCAAGGTCCACTTTGCCCCAAATCTTTCTTTCACATGATAAACAAACATAACAAGAAAAAAATTATTATTTCAATTACAATGCCCATTTCCCAAGAAGGAACATGTCTTTCTTCTTTACTATTCCAATTTCTGGTTACTCTGTTTTCAGACTCATAATTGTAAGCTACACAAAAATGTTAAGCTTACTCTCTCAACACTAGAATTTTAGTTCCTCACAATTTACTGCCTGGCAACCATGTTCTCTTCACAGAGCATAAAGAGAATTTAACATTTAAACAGATTGTTCTAAACAGGGACACAAAGTAAATTTTAAAAAACAAAGGATATTCAGTGTAGTTGACTGTTGATTGTTTATATGGTTTCTAGAATTTTACCCTCCAGAACTTAGTCTGAATTATTTGCTAGCCTACACCCACACCACACAGGTGTTTCTGCCCATCCCCACCTTCACCCACCAGTCATGCCCACTGGCAAACACACTCCCCTACAAAGGAATCACCCCTCCCACAGAGACCCTTCCTCCACACATACACCTGTCACCCACACAGACACCTACCTAAGCAGACAATCCTTCACGCACATCCTCCCTCCTTCCCACCCAACACACAAATCAAAACCAACCCTGGGTGTCATCATAGGTAGCACATTAAAACCACGGAGTGGCATGCAGAGTCAAGCCCTAACACCATTCAAACTGACTCTTTGGAAGCCAATTTAACTTGATACACTCTCTCTGTCAACAAGGGACAGGCTCTTTCAAGCCTCTCCTTGGAAATTCCAGCACCGTGACCCCACTGTCTTCAGACTCCATTTGGCAGCTGCCCCCCAGCGAGGTCAGAGCCCAGAGGTCTGAGGAGCACACTCACTGCAAATCGGACTTGGCAGTTCTCCTCGCCCAGGTAGCACAGGTCTCCCGAGACGTTGGTCTCCAGCCACAGGTGCTCTCCGTTCACAGCGTTCTCCTGGAAGGAAAGGAGGAACCACCACACTTCAGTCTTCTTTCAGGCTTAAAGGGGAAGTTCTCAGATTTTGATTTTGGATGCAAGAAAGTTGAACCCAAGGAGTTTAAGCACTTTTCATCTTACCCCTGAAAAAACTGCAGGTGTTAATCTTAACAAAATTCTGGAAATGGGAAAAGGAGTTTGGGGAAAGTTTGAGCCAGTAACTAAAGCAGATATTAGATCTATAGAAGCTTTACACATGGATGTGGTAATCTTTGAAATATATATTGAACAAATGAGGAAAAACCCTCAAGTTGTTCAATGTAAGACCCAACACTGCAGATTGCATGACAATTAAAATAAATTCTATTCAAAATTGCCTTTGCTGAGCAACATAGCTACAAAGGAGGATAGCAGTAGTAAAGTAAAGCACTTTAAGACTGTTTGAAAACACATCTATACCAGTGATGGGCAAATTTTATTTCTAAGCCAGAGGTTTCCTGAAACTCAGTTTGAAGTTGAAAGTCACTGTGTACTCAAAGGTCTAATACATTTCTACTAATTCAAACATTGTGCCAGTTCAGTAGGGTCATCACCCAATTATTTCTAAATTTTTCAGATTAAAAGATTTCTCTGCTTCTGGAACTACTCTAATACTTCCAGTGGCAAACAGAGAACAGCTATAAGTTTGGACTCAAAGTTTTCACATGGTGATGGATGCGGATAATATCTGTAAAAGTAAGTAAATAAATAAAAAGGCATTTCTTTGCTAGGTCTCCAATACCTATTCTTATAATGGGAATTTGTCATCCAATTTGAAAGTCTAACCATTTATAGAATAAAATCCATTTTTCATCCCTTTACTCTTTATTCAGCCAATAAACTTTTATTCCACATCATTGGGTTAGTGGGCTAATCCACAGAGTAAACTACTAGAGAACATGGAAATAAAACACATAATTACAGCAGCAAATACTAGGGAATTCTTAACACAGCAAAAATCCTGCCAACTCTTTTAAAAACTGAAATATAAATCACAGTAGGGAAATGGTCAAAAACCACTGGAAGTACTAACCCGGGTACACTGCATCCCACCTTGCTGATAAGTCTGACCAGATTCAGACACAGGAGGACTGATTAGCTGATCTCATTCTTGGGGGGTGGAGGGTCTGATTAGAAATACCAATCTTTGTGAGGGAAAAGGGAAAGAAAAAGATGGAGGCTTCCTGCCACAGTGGTTCTAACACACTGGTCCTCAAATTTGACTGCTCATTAAATGACCTGGGGAGTTTTTAAGAATACCCAGGCACCATTCCCAAAGAGTTTATTTTAACTACTCTGACGTGAAACCTGGGCATCAGGAGTTTTCGAAGTTCTGGAAGTGACTCTGCAGTAGAGTCTGAAACCATAATCCAATAAACCACACCCCACCTCTTCAAGCCTGAGACAACAGATTGTAGGACATGTCAATGACTGATCTATTACACTTGGTACTTCTCTGCCCTTGTACAGTCACCAGAGAAGAAGGTGAGAGAGGAGGAGAGAGGAGCCATGGTAGCCACATCTAAAGAGAGAAAGAAGGATTATAAGGAAAATGACCTGAAAACACAGATAAACCATGAGTAAGCTCAAAATTAACAAGGTAGATCCTGGGGACAGGAAAAAGGAAACAACCACACACGGGCATTTAAAGAAGCAATATAATAAATTAAAACATTCACAAATGTACCTAGTAATCTCACTTTTGGAAATGTACCCTATGAAAAGAATCCTAATGGAAGAAAAATCTATATACAGTTAGAAGTTTAGCTTCTCTCCTAGGTCTTTATAGCCTAGACTGCTAGCCATTCCCCAACATCAGTTTTCTTTTCTTCCTGAACACACAAGTAGACCTTATTACCCAACTTCCTTGCAATGTGACCACGTTCTAATGAATGGAACACGTGCAGGAGTGGTGAGGAGTGTTTTCAGACTTGGTCCATTAAAACCTCCCACGTGTGTTCCTTCGTGCTCTTCTCCCATACTGGATATCTGGAAAATCAACTTCTGGGGTGACTTTAGAAGCCTTCTGAGGAAGATGTAAGAGCAACAGTCTCTCTGGGTCATTGAATAACTATGGAACAGGGCCAACCCCCTACCCAACCTACTCGGAACAGTCTGGTCTGCTACACTTCTGTATTTACCTATTATATGTGAGTATTTCATTTATTCCATTCAGTCTACCCCAACTAATATGGGCCTCTTCTCTTTGCTCATATTTTGGTCTGAATTTCTTTTCATGATCTACATCTACCCCTAAGTTATTTACCATCCACTGAGCAGTACCATCCTCTAAGTCTTGGTTCCTTCTGCTCTGAACTCTAATTCTGACATTCCCTCTGATATTTTCCACTGCTATAGAATTAATTCACTGGAAAACATAGCTATGACTATATTTATTTCTTGCCCATAATGCTTAAATGATTCCCTATTATTTACAAAATGAACTCCAAATTTAAGTGCACATACTAGAGTCTAGTAACTAGACCAGCCGTGGGCAAACTATGGCCCGCGGGCCGGATCTGGCCCGTTTGAAATGAATAAAACTAAAAAAAAAAAAAGAACGTACCCTTTTATGTAATGATGTTTACTTTGAATTTATATTAGTTCACACAAACACTCCATCCATGCTTTTGTTCTGGCCCTCCGGTCCAGTTTAAGAACCCATTGTGGCCCTCGAGTCAAAAAGCTTGCCCACCCCTGAACTAGACCTTCCGTTAATGGCATTGATCTGTCTATCCTTAACCGTCCTTATTCACCTTTATACATTTAACTCTCTCATTGCTCTTGTCTAAATAGAGCCATACTTTCCCTTTTGTGTGCCATGTTTTTGTTTATTCCGTTCTCCCGACCCAGGGACATCTTTTTCTCTTCTCTACACATCCATCTTGAAATACTATCTTAAATAGTATAAAACTCAGAGTATCTATCTGTGGCAGAGAAAAGTATAGCTCACCCATTTCTAGATGAAGACAACATTCTGTACTTGTGAGTGCTCAGACAGCTCTCTATAGATGTACCTACGAATATCTCTCTTATTTTCAGTCTGTTCCTCAAAGTCCAAAAACTTATCTCCTGCTCTAATTTACTCAAATGATTTATCTGATTTATTGTATCATCTGCCTCATATAATCTACCCAAGAATAGAGATCCACCTATATATCCAGATAGACAGACAGACATAGAGATATGATTCTTTGCCTTCAAGTTCTACTGAAGTCCTAGTAATAATTATAGGTAAAAAAGCAAAATAGAAAAGTTGGGAATGGGGGAGTGTTATAGACTGAATAAGACAGATAGAGTGCACTGACACCAGCAGCCAATAATTTACACAAAATGAAGATACTTGTAAAAAGTGTTTAAAACAGTAAGAAGATTACAAATAGGAACCCTATGTAAATGTCCCTACAAATTCAGAAAGAAAAGAAATCTTCACGATAATAAAAGGTGAAACCTGTCTTGGATGGTTTGCATGTGTGCTAATCAGTAAGCAGATGGCTGCCGTGCACTGGAAATGTGGTCAGCCCTGATTGAGGTGTGCCGTCAGTGTAAAATTCAGAGCAAATTCTGAAGACTCTGTGTGAAAACGGAATGTGAACTGTCTCACTGATCATTTTTATATTGATCACATGCTGAATTTGTAATATTATTGACATATTTGGTAAAGCAAAACACGGTGTTAAAATTCACTTTAGCTATTTCTTTTTGCTTTTTTCAATGTGGCTACTAGAAAATTTAGATGTAGAGAATTGGAAATTTTCCAATGAGGGAAGAATAAAATGAATTGAGATCAAGGATGCTAGGTTTACAACTAACGTGTCCTTTAAGAAAGATCTTGGTGGCGTTTCCACCATTGTTTTGAGAGTTGTTTTAGGCTGCATAATGGGCAAAAAAATATTATAGAATAATTTGACAGTGGAGATCTACATTTAGGTGTAGAGAAAATACTCTACACCTGATATATATGTCTACTGGACAGTGTCAGGTTAGCTAATTACTTGCCAAAGGATAGAAGATCAGGCCTGAATACTCTTACTGACCTATGAAGTTGTAGGATTCTATGATTTCCCCCAACAACCAGTGTAATTTACCTTACAATTTTCACAATTTGGGTAAATAAAGGACTGGTGAGACTGCACGAAGTCACTCTTTTCCCACTATTAACAGGGCTCACCAGGTCCGGGACCTTCTGTGGTTTATAGCCGGGTAGTCCCATGCTCTGAGCAATCTGACATTTTTTGAAATGGGGATGGGAGTGGGGGAAACGGCTGGTTGGGAGTCACTTTTGGTGATGACACCCAAACCCGAAGATAAAGACGCTGAGACCTGAAGCTTGTAAAGAAGGCGCAGGTCTGCTAGCACTCGTCATTTGAAACAAGACAAAAATGGGAACACACGTACTTGCACAGGCACACACACACCTGCCTCCCCTGGCCTTTCATTCAAAGTTTCTAAAGATAAGATGACCTAGTTTCATAACCCAGTTTATAGCAATCCCACGTGAAGATTCTGTTTCCCTAATCTTGTCTCTGAACCGAAGAGTGAGGCGGTGCCCTGAGTGTGTTACGTTTCTACTGCCGGGGAGAGAGCACGTCATTTCTTAGCTCGTCATTTCTTATCACCGTCAACTATAGGAAAGGAAATGTGGTCTGGATTTAGAGTCTGGCTTTGTGTGTGCTGAGGCTCTGTTTTCCTTAGCCCTCAGAACTAGAGGAAATTTTCCAATGAGGGAAGAATAAAATGAATTGAGATCAAGGATGCTAGGTTTACAACTAACGTGTCCTTTAAGAAAGATCTTGGTGGCGTTTCCACCATTGTTTTGAGAGTTGTTTTAGGCTGCATAATGGGCAAGAACAAATTATAGAATAATTTGACAGTGGAGATAGAATAAGACCCACTTCCCATGCTCTCTGCTATAATGTTCAAAACAGGGAAGAAATCTCTATGCCCAGATGAAGTCTCCATCACAAGAGGGGCATGTGACATTTCAGAGAAGACATTCATTATCTATGCATTAGACACACTTCTAAACAGGCTAAGTCCCTCTAAAGTGGAAACTTGGACTCCGGCCCAGGAGATGAGAATATTTCTTTTTCCCTTTGAGCATTACTCCCTTTCTAGAAATTTAGCCTATTTCCCCCCAAACTGGCTTGACTTGGCATGGTGTCAGTGGGAGCAGACCCTGTAGGTTGCCACCATGAAGGTGAAGAAGGGATGCCTTTGGGAGAAATGAAAAGATCAAACAACTGTGTGTATTTTAAGACTTAACACAATGCATTGTGTTAGAAAGACAAATTAAAAAGAGTTACTTGGAATTAAAATACCATAAATACATTTATTTTTTTAAGAAGGCTTTGGACTCATGTCTACCACACCTTTCAGGAACCAGAGATTATCTACATGCCCATGAACCCCCAGTGAAATGTCCCCTTCTCACTGATTGAACAGAAAAGCTATAATCACTCAGGCCCCTGACATCAGTCACCGGACAGCAAGGCCCATGATACTGTGCTTTCCACGGTGAGGAAGAAAGAACAAGCAGAAATCACTGTCCCTCTCTTCAAGAAGCCTGAAATCTAACTAAGGACCTAGAGTAAGAAAATCAACTCAAAAACACTAATCTGGTTCTAAGATTTGTAAGACAATGCATGATGGTGAGAGCAATTGTGAGAGATCAAAGCAAAAAGTGAATATAATAAAGGGAATTGGTTCAATTGAAACGCTGAGTGTGGCCTGGCAGAGAGCAAGAGAGGGCATTTCTTGAAGAAATAAATTCCACATTGGGTGGGGCCAACTGTCTACTGTTGTTAATAGAAGACTCAGGCACCAGCCTGAAGATCTGCCTACTCCCCACAAGTTGACTCAAAAGGTTCTAAACCTGACATGCATGAAGGGAAAGGCCTGTGCACAGGCAGCAAGAAGTGAATGTTGGCAAAGAGTCATGGAGGAAATGCAACTATGTGTTTCCTGCCACCGTTATAACTCCACAGGCCACCATGACAGGGTGCCCACAATAAACCACAGGAGCAAATCAGAGCAGGACAGAAGCTTTGGACTTTGAGGAACAAACTAAAAAAGAGAGAGAGTATAGATCACCAGGTAGGAAAAGGAAAATGGAATGCTTGAAGGAAACGATTACGTTCATGTACTCAAAGCATAAAAGCTGACTGCTATAATAGTACACTCCTCTCCGAAACACACAGGTGCCTACAGTCTGGGCTCTCTGAGTCAGGGCGCCCCTGGGTCTCAGGCACCTCACCAGCAGGCTACTCCTCAAAGCCCTATGCAAAAGGATATTTAGGAAACAATTGTACCCCACCTGAAGACGTTAGCACCTTTAGCACATGTACTGGAGTCAGAATATGACCCTTTTAGGATTCTACAGTAAGTAGAAACTTGCACATAAGATCCTAAATCCAGGTTCACCCTGATTTGTCTTGCAACTTCAGGGGTCCCATGGACAGCTTTTCTGTTTTCTCACTGGTGAAATGCGGAGAGGAGAGGTGACATAGGTCAGCAGGTCATAATACTATAGGCCTCTGAGATGACAGACCTCAAACCAAATGGTATTTTGCAAAGAATTTGAACCTGAGAGTCAAGGGAGGTAGGATGGGAAACAAGGGGGCTCTTGCCAGCCCTGATCCACCCGTGTTCTGCCAAAAGCATAACTTAGCACTATCAGGGCCCTTCACCCTCACCAATAGCAAGAAATTGGAGATCCTCTTGATTTTATTTTATTTTTTAAATTCTTGCCATCCTCCTCCGCATTTTTGAGACTCTCAAGACACTGTAAGTCAAATTAATGTTTAATAAACAGCAGTGAATAAGTAAAGCTTGATCACTTGAACACATTTAGTCCAGAAAGTAAGCTGACAGAAGGAGATAAATAGAGGAGTACACAAGTGGATATGATATGGGAATAGCAGATATAAGTCACACAGAGGACTAGTCTTACACTTTACACAGAAGGAAGAAAATCCTGGTTTAGCTCTGTGAATAGACATGTAAACTAAAATGACATAAATGAAATGGGTGCAAAGCACATTCATTAGGAAAAGCAAAAAATTCTGAAGTGAGGGCAAGTACCAGGTAAAGTCTTAGCAAAAGAATATACAACGGGGTAAGGGAAGTTTCTTCAATAAATGGTGCTGGGAAAACTGGTTAGAGATATGCAAAAAAAGTGAAACTGGACCACCTCTTACCATATACAAAAATAAACTCAAACTGGATTAAAGACTTAAATGTCAGACCTGAAGCCATGAAACTAGGAGAACACATAGGCACTAAACTCTTTGACACTGTTCTTTGTAATATATTTTTGGCTATGCCTTCTTGGACAAGGGTAAAAAAAGCAAAGAAAACAAATGGGATTACATCAAACTAAAATGTTTTTGCACAGTGAAGCAAACCATCAACAAGATGAAATACAACCTACTGAATTGGAGAAGATACTTACCAATGATATATCCAAAAACCAAAACATATAAGGTACTCATGCAACTCAACATCAGAAAGTCACTAGAATGTTTTCATCAATGTTTCCTCCTCTCTTCTGAGAAAAATGTTTTACATAATTGTAGTAAGAAATGGTAGGGTTGGTCACTGTTTGGCTTCTATTTGCTAACAGAAGTATTAGCCCACAATTATGTGTTTTTCAGAGTCACATCTTAAAACTCCTTACACAGCATCTCTCTAAATAACCCTTCAGCTGAAGTGTCTTGAAACAAGGCTTTTCGTTTTCCCTCAGTTGTTAAAACTCCCAAAGTGTTTCCTGCCACCATGGTAACTCCACAGGCCACCACAACAGGGTGCCCACAAAGGAGAGTGGGAATAAAGAAGCAATACACATGAACCCAGCCTTAGTTCCCATTAGTTCTTCTCCTATGATATACTGTACCTTTCACCACCAGCCCAAAATACCATTCCAATGAAGTATTAGGAATCAGAAAATATATGTATTAGTCAAGCTTTGGCTCAAGCAGGACACTTCTTTTTTAATTCTTTGTGTGTGTGTGTGTGTGTGTGTGTGTGTGTGATTAGAGCACTTTAGTAAGGTTACTCCCTCAATAGAATGAGCTTCTCAAATACCCATTTCTTTTTCTTTTCTTTAAAATTTATCTTTATTGTTGAAAGTATTACAGGTATCCCTTCCCCCTCAATTGACCTCCTCCAGCCACCCTGCCCTGTGGCCTGTTGCAGTATTGTCTATGTTCATGGGTTATGCAATATGCACATAAGTTCTTTGGTTAATCTCTTCCCAACCCCCCTCCCCACTTCCCTCTGATATTCATCAGCCTGCTCCATGCCTCCATGTCTCTGGATTTATTTTTGTTCATCAGTTTATTTTGTTCATTATATTCTACATATACAGTAAGTGAGATCATGTGATACTTATCTTTCAAAAGCATTTCTTTTTTTAATATATTTTATTGGTTTTTTACAGAGAGGAAGGGAGAGAGATAGAGAGCTAGAAACGTCGATGGGAGAGAAACATCGATCAGCCGCCTCCTGCACATCTCCCACTGGGGATGTGCCCGCAACCTAGGTACATGCCCTTGACCGGAATCGAACCTGGGACTCCTCAGTCTGCAGGCCGATGCTCTATCCACTGAGCCAAACCGGTTTCGGCAACAAAAGCATTTCTGATAACTATTTCCAACATCAAACAGGGATGGAGTGTCTCCCCTCACACTCCAGTGATGGTCTCTGTACTCCTCTAGGTGTCACCACTGCTTTTTTACCTGTTGATTTCTTCTCTGCCCTCTGCATTCTAAGCTTCTTAAAGAAAGAAACATATTCCTCATCTCAGAATTCCAAGGAACCAACACAAGTTCGAGGACCAACAAGTACTCAAATGTGAGATGAATTAATAAATTCATCAATTACTTTATTTCTGAATAAATAATTCTGCAGGCTATAGAGTTTGTGAAGAACTTTCACATTTACTGCCACATTTGATCCTAACAACATCCATGAAGTTCCCCTTAGGAGGGGCTAAAATTGTCCCCATCTACAGATGAAAACACTGAGGCTGAAAGAGGCCAAGTGTCTTGGCTAATGTCCCACAAGGAGCAGAAAAAAGATTTCATGAAGGTTTCTTATCTAAATGATTTAAACTCTCTCATTAGAGCCTTGCCTCTCGTATAGAGGATTGTTTGGGGCATCATGAATATTAAACTACTTTTTTGGGGTCCCTGATTTATAACACATGCTCACTCTAATCATGGGTGCTTGCATGCCATTCTCGGGTTTTATTTATCTGTTTTTTTATACATTTAATTCTTTTTAATTATGTAATCACTGGTGTGTACCTGTATATATCTTAATCTTTATTATGATAAAGATTATTTATTATGTAAGAGTTCATTACATAACTGACCTGGACTAAAGGGAAGCTCCAGGAGAGGAACATTCCTCCTGAACAATGCAACATATTCAGATAGTAACAAACTCTCAGCACTGATGTAAAACAATAATGTTGGTGTGTGCTTGAGCGAGAGAAATACCGTACTATAAAAGGACATTAAATCATGGCATCCTATATAATAAAAGCCTAGTATGCTAAGTATCCAGTCACCCAGTTGGCCATTCAACCAATCAAAGTGTAATCTAATGAAAGGAAAATAGGCAAATTGACTGTAACTTCGCCATGCCCCAAGCCATGCCCACCAGCCAATCAGAGCAACTATATGCAAATTAACCCAACCAGATGGCGGCCAGCAGCCACAGAGCTGGAGCAAGCAGGTGCTTGGTTGCCCCAGCGATGGAGGAAGCCAAGCTCCCCGCCTGCCTGGCTGGCTGTGGCCTCTGCTAAAGGCAACAAATTTTCAATTATAGAAAATAAATAAATCCCAGATACCTGCTTCCAGCCAGCCTCCACTGGGAGCTTGGGTGGCTGGGGGCCGTGGCTAGCCTGCAAACAGCCATCAGCACCTCACCCAGGCTGGCCAGGCACCCCAGCGGGACCCCACCCTGATCCTGAACACCCTTCAGGGTAAACCAGCCAGCCCCTACCCATGCACCAGGCATATAATAAAAGGGTAATATGCAAATTCGACCCTAACAGCAGAATGACTGGGAATGACTGGTCACTATGACATGCATTGACCACCAGGGGGCAGACGCTCAATGCAGGAGCTGCTCCTTGGTGGTCAGTGTGCTCCCACAGAGGGAGCACCACTCAGCCAGAAGCCCAGCTCATGGCTGACAAGCACAGCAGCAGTGGCAAGAGCCTCTCCCATCTCTGTGGCAGCGCTAAGAATGTCTGACTGATGGCTTAGGCCCACTCCCCATGGGTGTACGAATTTCATGCTCTGGGTCTCTAGTATGTACTAAAAAATTAATTTAATTTTAAAACTCCTCTCTTTTCTCCCACCCTGCCTTGCTCTTTCTTATGAGAAGAGATGTGCATGAATTTCCCCTCTGTCAACTCAACTACAAATTCTAAACAAAATTCACCATCAAGACCAGAAAGGCAGAATTTCAGATGAGCCTTCCTCTCTTTCCAAGTCATCCCTTACATTCCTTCAGGAAGGGACAAAGCCTTTCAATCCAGTTAGAGATGTCTTCCACCAAGAACTTGACTCACTGATGACTCTCAATAAATGTTCTAATTGACTTAAGAATTTCAGGCTGCAATCTTTAACTCCAGTTCATAGTTTTTATGGGGGTCTTTTGGTTAAAATATTAACATCAGCAAATATGCCCACTCCTAATGATACAAAGCCTATCTATCTTTGAGTTAGGGGAGGAAGTATAACAAACCGGAGACATGAAGTGCCTAGAATTTAAAGTAAGGTCATCCTCTATAAAAAATAAATAAATATTTAAAAAGGAAAAAAAAGTACCAAAAAGGCAAAGCAGCATGAGTTGAGGAAATCAAACTTAGATTCCATGATGCTGCTAAGGATAAGTTTAATTCATCATTAGCTTGGAGGAGCCAGTGAAGCATGTGCGCAGAGGTACTTTTTATCTCAAAGCTGCACACCCAGGTAGCTTCAAATGATTCATGAAGATTTTATTTTAGTCTTCAACACATCTGACTTCATATACTACTAAAGAAGCTATGTTCCTAGGATTCTGAGAATGGCTTAGACATGTAAAGATGGGTCAGTGAGCCACATTGAAAATTATTAAATCCTTACAACCAAAATTACCCTACCCAGCAAAGCTATCATTTAAAATTTAAGGAGAAATAAAGACTTTCTCAGACAAGACAAAGTTAAAGGAGTTCACCACCACCAAACCATATTACAAGAAATGTTAAAAGGTTTTCTTTAAGAAGAAGAAAAAAAAAGAGTAAAAATAAGAACAATAAAAAGGCAATAAATACATGTCTATCAACAATTGAATCTAAATAACAAAATAAATGAACAAGTAGAATAGAAACAGACTCATAGATACAAAGAACATTTTGTCAGATGGGAGGAGGGTGGGCCATAGATTAGAAAGGTGAATGGATTAAGAAGTACAAATTGGTTGTTACAGAATAGTCATAGGGATGTAAACTACATCAGAAGGAATTCGTCAATAATGTTCTAATAACTACATATGGTGTCAGATGGGTATGAGATTATGAAGATGATCACTTTGTAAGTTATATAATGTCTACGCTGGGTTTTATACCTGAAACTAATATAATATTGTATATCAACTGTAATTGAAAAACAAGAATATAAAAGTAAAGGAAATGATTAAGTATTGCTTGTAGTTTTAGGAATCCTGAGAAAGAGACAGACACACACGCAATCAAATTATGTTTAAATAAAAAAGCCAACACCTACACTCCAGTCCAGAGTTGCTCTGGGCTCCTTCGCTGGACCATTTGCCACAGGAAGACCGAGGGGATGAGCAGGAGTCAGGTGCTGCAGGCCTGCCCGGGAGATTGCTTTCCTGCAGCAAGAAAGACAAACACACAAAGAAAAAGCACATCAGAAGGTAGTACAGAGCAAAAAATTTCCCATGGGGTAGAAATGATGCATGAGTTAGTCTTCTACATGTGCAAACTGTATTGTAATATATCTCTTTAAAGTTCATGGTGAAGGTAGAAGGTTGGGAGATCTCGAAGATAAGGAGGTTGTGAGGGTCACTTTGGGACACTACTTCGGGACGACAAATTAAAATGTAAGTCCCAGTTGAAATTAGAGGCCAGGATGGGTTCGGTAGACACAATACTTGGACAAGTTTAAAGTTGCCAGACAGTAAAAGCAAGAAAAGCAGGCTCATGAGGTCTTCTATTGAAATTCCTCCACTTCCCAACCAAAGTGCTCTTCAAGCTGGCCACATCACCAAGTTTACTCTGGCGCCTCTTAGGAACATCCTTCCTTTCTCTGGAAGAAGATTTGTACAGGTAGCTCGAGGTTCTAAATGGGAGAAGACTGAGTTGTATCTGCCAAGAAATCTCAAACACTGAAAAACCAACATCTTACCAAGGTCCCGGCAAGAAAAAAATCTAGAACATGTTGTTTGGACGTTAGGTTTATTGAGTGGAACATAAAAGGGTTCAGGTGGAAAAGGTTAAGAAAGTCAGCCCTGACTTTGATCTGCAAAGATAAGAAATAAGAGGAGTCCCTTTAGCAAGCAACTATGACTATTGCTGAGAAAAGGAAAGGGAAGCAAGATAACAACTTGGGGAGAATGAGAAGAGCAAGATAGAAGGAGAAAGCAGGGTTCACCCAGGGAGATCCTGTAGTATCATCATGAATAACAGAGGTCAGTTTCCAAACATCTCCATCAAAAAACGCCAAACAAAGGTCTTCAGCTTAAATATGAGTGCTCAGGTGTGAATTAACTACTAGTAAGAGGCTCCTAGAAGGGCCAGGAGCTTTCCCTCTGCAGAAGTGACCAGATGTGCTCTGAGAATTACCTGAGCTAGAATTAGGTGGATCTTGTGACGCTGCAGCTTTGAGTCCTCCTGATTAGTCTGAGGGTGAGGCCCGGGAATTTGCATTTACAAATGCATATTTCTTCTGTAAGTTAAAAGTTTACAAATGTCTCTATGGGTATGTGAAAGGATTTTAATCTAAAATGGAACTGGAGAATATGAAATGGAGAATCTCACACATGAGCCCTCAGGAAAAATAAGAACTGAGAGACTGATTTCCCATAAATGCCTGATTTATAGGAGAACGAAACTTATCCGTGGACCAATGATCATTTGCCAAGAATCTCTTCCCACCCTTCAGCCAATGAACTTGCTGTTTGGACTCTGGCTAGGCTCGCATCTCCTAGCCGCTTTGCCCATAAAAACAGCTCACCCCAAACCATTAACAGACTCACCTGTAGCTTGCTACAGTCTGTGTGTCCTGAATTGCAATTCTCCTGCTAGTCCCGAACAATCTGGTAATTCGATCTTGGGTCAGTTTACCTCTTAATTTAGGTTGATAGGGCAGGTGGAAGAGCACTAACTTACCCAGGCCCATCAAGGGGGAGCCCTGAAGGAAATCATCAGCAAGTTCATTGTGCACTTCACCCCATTAGCTCTCTGCAGCCTGTTTCATAGAACGTGAACATCTGCCATCTGTTACTGAACCCACAGCACACCAGTCCCCTGAGAGGCCCAGACCCTCAGACTCCTTCACCCATCTCACTCTACAGAGAACCAAGGTTCCAGACAGTGAGACGGGGAAAGACAGGCAGTGATGCCCAATATATGGTGAATCCCATCAACTGAGCCATTGAAGGAAAAGGAACTTGCCGGGGTCAAAGAGAGGAGTGAGAGCAGGATCTAAAAGCGTCCTGGGCCCTAGAAGGCAGATGATCTCACTGTACTGTTCACAGAGCCCTACAGACTCCACCCAGAAGTAGAATTTATAAAGTTGAGAGAGATGAGCAGCGGCCCACAACCTGAAGAAAAGCTGGGCAAGAATCCAGAAATGAACCCAGGACTGTGCAGCCACTAGTCAACAACCCACACATGTGCCCTGAGCAAGTATCCAGCCCTTAATATACTCATATTCCTGCCCAGGAAGTCCCAGAATAGCGTCTGGGTCTTCGGTAGTCAGAAGTGATCACATCAAGCTTGCCCGTAGCTGACTTTCGGAAGCTCCCACCAGGCAGCAGGCAATGTGCTTGCTTTATACAAGCCCCGACAGAGTCATTACAAGTATGTGGGCCTTTAATGAAGACAGCCTGAGGACATGAGGTTCTCTTTCCCCACTTTCACCAAAGCAAATAATTAACAACATCAATTTGGCCCCTCACCCCAAAGTATATTCTATTTTATTGAGCAATAAGAACAGAATGCTGGCCTCGACAATAAAGATAATTTTTTTAATTCAGAAAACAAAGAAAAGAATACGGGAGGATTCTTATATGGTGATCCTTTATCCCTCCAAGTGTTTTCTTCCACCTGAGTTCAAGGAGCTTCTTTAGCATTTTTAATCGGGACTTTTCCCTGGCTTTGAAGGACTTGGTATAGTGATTCTGAGTTAGTTTTCATCACTGAAAAAAATCAGATCTCTGTAGAGTCAGAATCTACAGGTTTCACCACAACCTACTGTCACAGTAAAAAACCACAAGACAAATGAGTTTAACTCATGAGAGGTCGTAGACTGGGACAACCAAAACCTGACTACTCTTCCTAATTAGGACCGCCAGGAGGGGCATATTGTTCAAATAATCAAGTTAGGAGGCAAGGACTGTATGAGTCTGTAGGAGAGCAGTGGGGCTGTACAATGAGAGACATACAGACATTCAACCCTGGCTAACTCCTGCAATGAAAGTACAGTCAAGTCACACTCCTTCCCAGCCTGTGAATATAAATGATTAATTACGGGCTTTGGTGGATTATTTATTCCTCATTGTGGAAGCAAATTTAAGGGTGGTTTTCTGTAACATTAATAGAAGAAAACTGTGCTACCTACTACACATATAAACATCAATTAGGGGGAATATAAGTAAGAAATATCAAAGTGGCTGCCAGTTTGTAACTGTAAATGGGCCTCACCAAAGGTCATTACATAAGAAAGCAAAGAAGAGAAATATATATGGGGGATGGGAGGTAACTTCTCGTTACAGCTTTCCGTTCTTCTAAATAAGCATGGGAAAAAATATGTTGTTGCAATAGTTCACTTATGTATACACATTTTCTTTCAAAATAAGAGTAATTTCATCATTTCTCAGACCTTCAATAAAATTAGTATGAGTTGTTTTTCTATTTGGATTCATTTTGGTTGACAAGATGACATTTAAGAGTCTGGCAGAATTTGGTGTGTCCTGGGGTTGGTGTATGTATGTGCAGGGGGGACACAGGGATTTTATGTTTCAACTTACTCCAATACAAAAATCAATGGGGTTTCAATTTCTCATTCTTTTCTTCTGCTCAGAATCCACTCAAACCCACAGTCAGTAAAACCATGAAATGCCAATGACTCTATTATATTAATTTTATAACACTTTGTTGGGGATGAACTATAATGGCAAAAATATCTTTGAAATGAAGAAAGTGCAGGGAAAGACCTTTAACATATTTCAAGTGTAAAAGCCATCAAGCATTTTATATAGCATTCTATTATTTCCTTCACTTCATTCAGTCCGACTATAAACTCCTAAAGGACAGGGCTCAATTCATCTACTAATCTTGTTACATTCTAGCCCAGGGGTAGACACAGCATAAATTCAGTAAATGCTTTCTGAGTTCATGAATGAACCTGACCAAGAAGCTAAGCAAAACAGCTAGCTTGATTAGATCAGTGGTTGGGAAATCTGATTAGGATGATCTGAATTATATTCTAGGCCTCACCCTTCAATGATATTCTTTCTTGAGAGGGCCAGAAATCCTTCAATGCAGCTCTTTAAAGATAAAGACAAATAGGGACAGAATTTAGCGTTTACCAGTAGAAGCCTAAGACATCAAAATGGCTTGGTAAAAAAAAAATTAAAAAAAAAATGGCTTGGTCGTCAACATTAAAATGGAATCCTATTGCTACAACATTAGTACAGGGCATGTGGTAGTGTTAATACCTTTATAATGTCTTGATTGAAAGAAATATGTAGCATAGACTCTTCATAAAAGAAATATTGAAAATTGTACGGGAAAGCATGTAAATAAGTGGTTATTTAACAAAGATTCCCTCTAATTATCCATTTTGGTTCTACTCGTCTTCTGGGTTTATAAGGCTCCCACATTCAATCCATCCCCATCTTGCCAACTCCACCACCCGGTGACTCGACCTGTGAGGAGAGAATGAGGAGCTCACGTGCTAAGAGGAGAAGCACCAGAGAATCAGGAGGTCCCCTTAGCCAGGAAATTTCCTGAGACAAGCGATTGACACATTAGAGACTGGCAAACTCATCTTCTGGTTCTACAGAAGGAACCAGCAACTGAAAAGTTTCTCTGTGCGTTGGTTTAATTCCCCAAGTGTCTCAAGAGAGATCTTAATCACTGTGTGTGTAGGTGTTTTCACCCACCCACCGCCCCCCATCCAATATTGCCCTTAACTTTGATTATATTCAAAGCCACCTGCAAGGTTAAGGACAGTTCCCACAATAAAAAACAATTGTCCCAAACCCCACACAAATTCCAAATATCCCACCAGTGATTCATGTAAGGGAACAAAACGTATGTAATTATTTGAAACCAAATCCTAACCCATATTCTATATGAATTCAAAGCATTTATTGATGAAAGGATTTTCAGTCATTCAGAAGATCGCTTTTGCTATTGAATCTTCAACACAATCAATATGCCTATACGATTCTACTTTTAATCAAGAGGTCCCCTTAGCCAGGAAATTTCCTGAGACAAGCGATTGACACATTAGAGATTGGCAAACTCAGCTGTTACTCACAGCGACTCTCCAGCAGTGGTGCGCAACCTTTGTCTGTGGCGGGGACTGAGAACCAGTCTATGTAAAGCATTCCAATCTCTCCCTCCAGGGAGCAAGCTCTAGCCTTGCCATTCCCTTCCCACCCATCTCCCCATCATTCCACCCCTACTCCTACCCCTGTCCCTGGCACTCAGGCACCTTACCATTAACTTCCCAATTCCCAAGTTCCAAGGGCCCTTTCTTTACCTTCATAACTTGTTTCCCAAGCCCATTTCTTCTAAGAATTACTTCTCCTACCTCTGTGATTTACCCAATCAATGTTCTCTTACAGTTAAATAAATAAATAAATAAATAAATAAATAAAGCAAGCAAGCAAGCCTTCTGGGTATTTCTAATGTGTATCCCAGGAAGAGAACCCTGTTCAGACGACTTCATTATGCTACTAATGTAGCTAAGTCCTGGCACTTACATACTGAAATATATTCATCCATTGAACAATGTATTTACTGTATGTCTATTTTATTCCAAGCACTGTTCTAGACATTTAAGATATATGCATGAATAAAACAAACATAAATCGCTGTCTTTGTGAAGCTAACATTCCAGCAAAAAAAATACCTTCTGCCAGTGTTGAATCATTTTACATAACTTATATACAGTATTCTTTACAACAATGAGATTGGTACTTTTTATTATCCCCTATCTTATATATTTAAAAATGGCAGCAAAGAGTGGTTAAGCTACATGTCCAAGATCACATGGCTAGGAAGCGCTCCACGTGAGATTTGAATCCCAGCTTCTAACTTCAGATTGTACATACTTAACCGTTACACAAATGAAATGCTAACCGCACACACATACATAGCAAAAGAGACACACAATACTATACTACTTTTCTAATTGCCTCAAGGATAAATGTCCTATCTCTACAACAAGAATGTATGTTTCGCCTAGAGAGAGGACAGTGTCAAGGTAACCCACCTTATCTTAACAACCAATCACCATCTATGTAGTCAAGGTGCTTAACCTCTCTTAGCCTGTTTCCTTCTTTGTAAAATAAGAACACTGTTACCCGACTCGGAGAGTTGCTGAGATCATTGTTTTTTAATGTGTGCTGGGTGCTTGACATAGTAAGCACCATGAAGAGCCACTGCTATCACTATTCTCGTTCACATACTGGCAGCCCCCACAGCACCAAGGCAAAGCTGGGTATAAGGTAAATCTCTGAATAAATATGTGCTTGTGTGATTGCTCTCAAATAGTCCACGTTCTCTGGACACTTCTTCTCCCTCGAACATTTCACAAGCTCCTGTTACGTGTCAGGCAGTTCAGAGGGGTTACTCAAACAGAAGGTTCTTCTCTAGCCATGGGAAATAATTCCAGGGTTGCAAAGGAGTCGTTCTTTCCCCCCGACTTGCCTGCCTGCCTAATGCAAAATAAAAAAGCACCACATTCTCCCCTCAGACAAACTTACCAACATATTTAAAAAACGCAATCCAATGCCAACGAAATTATTATTTGATTATATTCATGTAAATGAATGCAACACCAAAAAAGCATTTTGGGGTTTGTTGGTTTAATCTGTAAAGCAGACTGGCTGGTAAATGCCCCTGAGAACTTGTAACCTCATCTATTAGACGGGATTTATTTCCCAAACCTAATCCTTCGTAACTACATTATTAAAGCTTGGGCTCAGTGCCCAGCAGGTGTGGCTCAGTGGCTGAGTGCTGACCTATGAACCAGAGGTCACAGTTGGATTCCCCTTCAGGGCACATACCCAGTTGTGGGCTCAATCCCCAGTAGAGGGCATGCAGGAAGCAGCCGATCAATGATTTTCTCTCGTCATTGATGTTTCTATCTCTCCCTCGCCCTTCCTCTCTGAAATTAATAGAAATATACATTTTTTTAAAATGCACAGAGGCATTAATAGGAAGCATTCGGTCTTCTGGGAACAGTGAGCCTTTTCTAAGGAGCGACTGCAGGTGCACAGCATACACCCTCCACCTGTCACACGCAGGCCGTGGTTGGACGTAGAGCCGTGTTTTGGTGACAGCTGCCTGTCAGTGTTCCGAGCTGTCTCACTCTCCAGTGGCTGCACAGGCTCCACCCTCCCCA
>NW_006287901.1:322349-337970 GCF_000327345.1 Myotis davidii | reverse complement strand
CCAGGGTTGCAAAGGAGTCGTTCTTTCCCCCCGACTTGCCTGCCTGCCTAATGCAAAATAAAAAAGCACCACATTCTCCCCTCAGACAAACTTACCAACATATTTAAAAAACGCAATCCAATGCCAACGAAATTATTATTTGATTATATTCATGTAAATGAATGCAACACCAAAAAAGCATTTTGGGGTTTGTTGGTTTAATCTGTAAAGCAGACTGGCTGGTAAATGCCCCTGAGAACTTGTAACCTCATCTATTAGACGGGATTTATTTCCCAAACCTAATCCTTCGTAACTACATTATTAAAGCTTGGGCTCAGTGCCCAGCAGGTGTGGCTCAGTGGCTGAGTGCTGACCTATGAACCAGAGGTCACAGTTGGATTCCCCTTCAGGGCACATACCCAGTTGTGGGCTCAATCCCCAGTAGAGGGCATGCAGGAAGCAGCCGATCAATGATTTTCTCTCGTCATTGATGTTTCTATCTCTCCCTCTCCCTTCCTCTCTGAAATAAAATATATATATTCAAAAATATAAGACAAAAATGTCTTTAAAAAAAACAATGTGAGATTTCTTAATTGAGGTTCTCTCAGGAGCTAATGGTATTCTCCTCCTTAAGATATCCATCGATATCCTGGGGAATGGAGAAAAAGTAATCATACTGTTATGGGCTGACCTGTGTGTCCCATCACCACCACCAAAATTCATATGTGAAAGCCTGAAACCCAGATGAGGTCTTTACAGAGGACGTCAAGTTAAAATGAAGTCATTAGGGTGAGGCCCCTAATCCCATATGACCGGCGTCCTTATAAAAAGGAGAGATTCGAACACAGACACAACAAGGTACACACAGAGAAAACACAGTGTGTACATGAAGGCGGAGATGCAGTGATGTATCTACTAGCCAAGGAACAGCAGAGACGGCCCCCAAACCACCAGCAGCTCAGCTCGGGGAGAAGCACGGAGCAGTCTCTCCTCACAGCCCTCGGGAGGAACCCATCTGCAAGCACTTGCTCTCCAACTCCTAGCCTCCAGAACGGTGAGACCACACATGTCTGTTGTGTAAGCCATCCAGTGTGTGGTGCTTTGTTACAGAAGCCCTAGGAAATGCACACACTTCAAAAGTAGACCCAAACTCTGAATTCAGTGTAACAGGGGTTGGCTAACTTCAAAATGCTGACTTCTCTTTTAACAGTTGCTCCTGTGAACTTTGGGTACCTTCCAATCATATTGCTCCCCTCCAGAAACTAATAATACTAACACAGAAACACATTCCTATGGAAATCCACTGTTAAAAACAACACTCGCATACAAACAGATAATAAGCACCTGACAAGGTTTTATTTAACTCATTAATGAGGTAACTAGCATAGAAGACAAACACAAAATCAAAACGTGTATAAGAAATTGAGATTTAGCCTGACCAGTGTGGCTCAGTGGTTGAGTGTCGAACTATGAACCTGGTCAGATCACATGCCCGGGTTGTGGGCTCAATCCCCAGTAGGGGGCTTGCAGGATGCAGCCAATCAATGATTCTCTCATCGTTGATGTTTCTATCTCTCTCTCCTTCTACCTTCCTCTCTGAAATCAATAAAAATAGATTTTAAAAAAAGAAAGGAATTGATATTTAAAATAGGCAGTCAGGAAAAAAATGCCCCAAAGCCTGCTAAATAAGATGTAAGACCTTAATCCCTGTGGCACTGACTTTTCTTTTTGCCTATAAAATCATAGCACATCAGCTTTTCACAGGTTAGCCTCTAACCTTATGGGACATAAACTGTCAGCGCCTCTATTAGTGTTGGGTTATTAACCAAATATACAGAGACAACTAAATTACAGTACTCAGGAGTATCAGGTAAAATCCATTACTAGATAACAAGATTCTCTTTCCATTGGAGCAGGCCCATTAGAACATGCTCTAGTAAAATAAATTTCTTTAAAAAATCAAACAATAACCATTTTTCTATTGTCAAAACTTGAGATAACTTTATTCTCACTATTCATAGTTCCAAATTAAGACACTTTGTGTAGTTTTATATAGGTCTGGAATATTCTGGAAAATCTCGTAAAATAAATTCTCTCAAGTTACTCTCTAAACAATAATTTCCTGGGCATCTAGCATGCCCTGAATAGTCTTTTAACCATTTTCTTTAGTTGAAAACAAGCTCGGGGACAGGAATTTTCATGTTTACTAGAGAGTCTGCAGGGAGTGAGGGAAGCAGGGTTGGCAAAGCGAGAAGCTGAACTGTGAAGCAGTTGCAACAGAAGCCTCGGTTGGTCTCACATGAAGCTCTGGAGCAGAAATGACCCTTGAGACTTGTCCCATTTTCAAGCAAAGACAAGACTTTGAACCTCCACATCAACCAGCCTGTGGGCAGCCCCTTGGCAGAGTCTAACCCCAGACAAGGGGTTCTCTTATGCTAGGATTGGCCTCAGCTGTAGACCGTGAGCAGACAACACTCCTGGAAGCAGGAAAGATGAGCACCATGGTCCTGAGAAGGCAGCAAATGCCAGCATCTGGACCGCTATACACAGGACACTTGTGAAATGGATAATTTTATTGACATTTTACTTATGGAACAACTGACATTGGAAAGTTTAAGTAAGTTATAGAAGTATACAGCTAATTCAGCACTCACGAAGCCAAGATGGGAGCCCAGAGGTCTCGCTCCAAAGGCTCCATCACTTGGCATTCCCTCAGGGGAGTGGGGGAGGGGAGAGAGAGAGAGAGAGAGAGAGAGAGAGAGAGAGAGAGAGCAGGGTAGAAGATAGTAGAGGGAGAGTGAGAGGGAGAAGAGAGGAGAGGAGGCAAGGCATAGAAGGGAGGGGGACAGAAGGATGCAAAGATGATACACAGAGTGGGCATGCAATACATAGAAGTGACATGAAACGTCCCAGGGAAGGGGAGGCTGAGGACATTGTAAGAACAGTCTGACATTCAACTTGCAGGTGGTGTGCTGCTGCCATGGAAATGCCTCCTTTGTCTCCTCCTCCGTATTTGCCCTCTGCACTTAAATCCACAGGGAAGTCTAGTCCTTGCCTTAAAGGCAGGGGGTTTATGAATGTGGAAATTGAAAAAGGGGCTACATTTTACAATTAGGTCAATGAACACAGAATAGACTTTGCCTACTGGGATAGAGAGATAATCCGAAATTGAACAAATTTAGAAAAAAGCATGAGCCTGGGAACAGAAATAACCTTAAGAACATAAGCCCTCTGGAAATTCACAGAAATTTTAGGGGAAAGGATTTAGATTTCCATAGGGTTTTTCCCAGTAAAATTATGAACAACAAAAGTTTATCTTTCCATGCTAAAGCATTATTCCTACCCCCCTTCAATTTCCCATCACCCTGGAACCTATGCTGTCTCAACCACAATCTTGCTCAACTGATGGTGTCGCTAAATAGATAACCTGACACAAGTTGGTCAATTCAAAACAATGTATGATATGACCCTCATATGAGTATTTTCAAAAGGTACTCAAAATGCAAAAACCTTTATGACCCAAAGGAATGGAGTCAAACTACTATATTCAAAGTAGTTAAAATCATTTTCCTATACTAAAACCCACAGTATTGGAAATATAGATAAGTGTTGGGAGGTTGGCGTTAGAGCCAGAGACCTACCTACCTGGAGGTCAGCCCTAGACATAATGACTCAAGAACATGCCTGTGTGTTGAGAAGACATTGCCAACATGTATCAATAAGGGTACAGTCCTGGCAAAATTAAAATAAATAAAAGAATTCACCCCAAAAAGTTCAGGTGACGAGACTTTAGTAAAGGAACTACTTAAAAGTAGGGTCAAGGAACAAAGCACTATTCAATCTCAAGACTTAGAATAAAGCTAAGGAAACCAAGAGCATATGGTGTTGAAGAAATGAGATGTCCAGATTTTGAACTGGATCTCTTGAGTGCTAAGTAGAAAGCAAAGCATCTTATTTAAGTGGCTAGTTGGTGGCAGAGCCAGGAATAGAAATCAGGTCTCTTCCTGCTCAACCCAGTCTGTCTACATTACCACTGAATGGCCTTTGTCCATCCCATGTGGTTTGGCCTGTACATATGCATGTTCTTTTTATACTCCTTGCCTCCCTAGCAACTAATTCATCACTATATACATCCTCATACTTCATGTGTGTCCTGCAGGCCTACTTGCAAAAACAGAAATAATGATAAAACTTTCAGCAAGCCAGGAAGAGAAAAAACATGCTCCACCTGATAAAGAGTATGTATGAAAAGTCTACAAGTAACATCATAAATAATGGTGAAAGACTGAACACCTTCTCCCTATGACTGAAACAATGTTAAGTGGCTGCTCTCACCACTTCTATTCGACATTGTTCTGGAAGTCCTAACCTGTGCAGTATGAGGTGAGTGGGGGGAAGCCAAGCAAAGGAAACAGCATATAGATTGGAAAGGAAAAAGTAAAAGTTTTTATTTGAAGATGGCATGATTGTGTAAAATGCCAAGTAATCCTGCAAAAAATCCATCAGAAATGACATATGAGTTCTAGTCATAGAGCACAGAGCCATATATAAAAGTCAGCTGTATTTCCATATATAAACAACTACAAAATGAAAAATAAAAGTTAAGTACTGACTAACACTGGCATTCAAAACATGAACTATTAAATGATAAATCTACTAAAATATGAATAAGGCCTTACCCTAAAACCCACAAAACATTACTGAAATTAAAGAGTTTGTAAATAAATCAAGATATCATATTTATGTACTGAAAGACAAAATACTGTTAAGTTGTCAAGTCTTCCCAACGTAATACATAGATTCAACACAATTCCTACCAAAACCCATTTGATTTTAAAGTGTATATAGAAAAAAGAGGTAAAATAGTCAAGCAATCTTGACAGATTTGGAGAACTTTCACTACCCAATTTTAAGACTTACTATAAAGATAAATAAATCAAGAGATTGTAGTACCAAAGAACTGATAATTAGACCAATGAAAAGGAACAGAGTCCAGAAATAAACCCACACATGTATGGTTTCAAAACAGGCATGCAAACAAATAAATGGAGTAAAGAATATCCTTTTAAGAAATGATGCTAGAAAAACTGGTTATTTCTATTGGAAAAAAATTAATCTTGACCCCTATCACACACTGTATAAAAGTAATGCTTCAAGAGGGATCACAGATAAAAACCTAAAAGTTAAAACTATAAAGCTTCTAGAAGAAAACATTTAAAATATACCTTCATGCCCAGCCGGTGTGGCTCAGGAATTGAGTGTCGACCTATGAACCAGGAGGTCATGGTTCGATTCCTGATCAGGTCACATACCCAGGTTGTGGGTTCAATCCACAGTGTGAAGCATGCAGGAGGCAGCCAATCAATGATTCCCTCTCATCATTGATGTTTCTATCTCTCTCTCCCTCTCCTTTCCTCTCTGAAATCAATAAAAACATATTTTTTAAAAAAGAATTGGCATTAAAAATAAATAAATATCTTCATGACCTTGGAGCAAGCAATGATTTTTTTTTTTAGATAAAATTCACGAAGTTCTAACCATAAAATAAAATATTGAGAAACTGGACTTCATCAAAACTAAAAACTTCTTTGTATCAAAATAAATATCAAAAAATACTTCTACTCACTCTGCCATTTCCATTCCTGTGCCAGCATTGAAAACAGCAGAGTCAGAACCTCTAAAAGCCTGCTTCTTCATAAAAGCAATGAGAATTCTGGCAAAAATGATCGAAGTCATATATTTCAGAACTCTGGAAATTACCAATTGTTTGGGTGAGGTTGGCAGCAGCGCTGGCCTTGGCTAGTCACAGGGCAGGCTGAGCTCATTGTCTGGGGCTGGTGGTAGCTTCGATGCATTCCACTGACCAGGGGCTTATCCCACACAGCTCCCTCAGCATTGGCTGGGCAGACCAAGGCCTTGTCTTATCTTCCAGTTGGTAGCAGATGGGAATAGCGTCATGCTGCAGTCTTCTACATAGAGTATTTTTTAAGGATTTTGTTTGTTTGCCTCTAACTCACTCAAAATGGTGATGATACTAACAAGACTGGACTTCCCCCTCCAAAAACATAAAAATAAAATAAAAATTCAACTATCTGGGCCTGAGAGCCTGGATGGGATCAATCTTCAAAAATTTTAGGAAACCAAAAAATTGAGGGAACCCCAACTTCTGCCCCTTTTCTGCCTGGCAGTCCCCCGCCAACATGTCTCGTCACAATTTTGTTTCTTCTACTGGCTGGCCAGGTGGCCAACCCGCTGGTTAAGCATATGCCCTGCTGGGGGTTATTCTAATGCCTTCCTGCAGACAACCATAACTTGTGTGACTGTCCTCTTTCGGCCTTCTCCCTTTAACGCTATTGGCAGCTACAGAGAGAGGGAGGCAAATAAACTTTCTTTACGAACATCCTACTCCAAATAGAGCATCATCTTCTCTTCTGTCCTCTCTTATATCGACTTACAAGAGAGAAGGTAACAGCTTTGGTGAAATAATTGTCTGGACTCAGCCCTCCCATTGGGGGCCTGGCCTTCATCACTGGCAGCCCTCTAAACTTAGAATAGTACTTAAGTGTGTTTATGGTCTTCAGCTTTGGGTTTGGCTATGATTCCAAGATAACAGGAACTCTGTCCATTATGGGATTTTAAGAAATAAGCCAGTCAAAGAAAGACACGTACCATATGATTTCACTTACGTGTGGAATCTAATAAAGAAAATAAACGAACAAAAAGGAAACAGACTCACAGATACAGAGAACAGACTGACAGCTGTCATAGGGGAAGGGGGGCTGGGTGAGAAGGGTGAAGGGATTAAGCAAAGAAAAAAAGGAAAGACACAGACACAGACAACAGTATGGTGATTGGCAGAGGGGAGGGGGGATGGGGGAAGATAGAAGAAGGTGAAGTGGGGTAAACCATGATGGACAGAAGCTTGACTTGAAGTGGTAAACACACAATACAATATACAGATGATGTATTGTAGAATTGTATACCTAAAACCTGTATAATTTTATTAACCAATGTCACCCCAATAAATTAAATTGAAAAAGAAGAAAGGAGGCAGTATATTTAGGAAAAATAAAATGAGTTTCAGATTCAGACTTTTAAGCATTCAGTATCTTTATGCAGTGCCGGCTATGAACTACATAGTAGTACCAGGAATTGCTTGGTGTACAGAGTAAACAAAACACTCACGGCCCCTTTTCTTGTTGAGTTTATGATCCTAGTAAAAAAAGAAAGACAGAAATACATGAATTATTGCTAAATGGAGGTAACTGCTATGAAGGAAACAATAGGAAAAAGTGGTAGAGGATGGGAGTTAACAATGATCAGGGCAGGCTACTATACGGAGGTGACAAGAATCAAATTTAAAGTAGCCTGGACTGGAAGCCTAGCTCTCTCACTTGATAAGTATATGCTCTGCCTATTACTTAATGTCTCTTAGACTCATCTCTTCAGCTGTAAACAGGAAGAAAAATGTATGCCACCTGGGGTTGTTATTAAGATTCAATTAGGCAAGAATAATAAAGGTGCCTGCTTCCTATTACTTTCCTAGAACACAATAAAGGTTTTGTAAAAGGCATTATTATCATTAAGGAGAAGATTAGCATTGTAAAGTGGAAGGCAAACAGGATAAAAAAATAAAAATAAACAGATTCAACACTTAATATCTTTATAACCCTGGGCAAGGAACATAACCAAGCTCAGCTCTCTCTTCCTCAGCTGTAAAAGAGAGACGACAATATCTTACAGAAAATGAGACTATTAACTACCTTACAAAGTAAAAGTATTTATTTGTAAAGCTCTAGTGTACTTGATGTGATAAAATAATAAAACGTAAACCGGTCCTGACTTTCATGGGCCACTGTGAGTACTGGAAGTCACTGAATTTGCATATGGGAGGGGGAGAGAAGATGCAATTAGAAAGTGTTTATGACAATATTTCAGGTTTATTGTCTAAAGAGATCTCAGAAAAAAGGGGGTCCAAGTCTCAAAGACTCCATCATGGGTCTATAAGAAAAATGTTGGTCTTGAAAATGGCAAGAGATAGAAGGGAAAAAAAAGCTTTCCTGGATATTTGACTGCAGGTAGCCTTCAAATGGGTTTGTTCCCTGGATTCTCCTAAAGATGCCGATCCAAAGGTTTAACATACAGTGTTATCGGTTAATAAATTTCCTTGAGTACCTTAGGATTAAATACAGATTCGTCCTAGAGAAACCAATTTTCAAACCAGTTCTCAACGAATTTTTTTAAATAAAGTACTAAGACACATGAAATCTCCATCAAAAAAATCACAAGCACAGGAAAATAAAAGGGAGTTAATGAGTATAAGTCGGCAAAAACAACAGACTCTAGAATACTCAAGTTATGTTTAAATAATATAAAATAATTATGTTTAGTGCTTTTAAAGAAATAAAAGATGGGGTTAAATTATATTAAAGAACAAGAGACTATAAATAAATAACTATAGTTTTAAAAGAATAAAAATAACTTCTATATAAGAAAAACTAGAATTAAAAATAAATAATATATGTGTACATAGTATATAAAAGTAACGGAAAAGAAATATTATTAACCTACAATGCATATCTAAATAAATTATCCAGAATGCATAAAAGAAATAGAAAATATGAAAGGAAATGAAAGTGAAGAATCACAGAAAGCAGTAAGAAAGTAAGTTGAACATATGTCTGTTAGAGTTTAAAAAGAGAATTGGGCAGAGACAATATTTAAAGGCATATTAGAAAACTATTAAAATCACCCAAATAAAAGGAGACTTGTGTTTGTGTGATGGGAAATTCAATATTTTAAAGATGTCAGCTCCGCCTGAATGATCTATGGATTCATAAAATTCCAATCAAAATTCCCATTGGCTTTTAAGTGAACCTGCTGGGCTAATTCTAAAATGTGTGTAGAAAAGCAAAGAACAAGAGTAACCAGGATCTCCTGAAGAAGGTTGGGAGCAGGACTAGCATGAACAGATGTCAGGACTTGTTATAAAGCACTAACCAGGAATAATACAGTGTGATATTGAGACAGGAACAGACACATTGACTAATGAAACAAAAAAAAGGGACTCAGTAACAGACCAAAAAACATATGAAAACATCATTGATCACAGAACTGGCATTGTAGAATAGTGAGGAATGACACATTTTTCATTAAACAGACCCAGAAAAATCGATTATCCTTACAGAAAAAAAGGTGACATTGAACTCTATCTCAAAAAATACATAAATATTGATCCTGGCTAGATTAAAGATGGAAATGTGAAATACTAAAGTATTTAACATTTAAAAGACATATAGAAAAATATCTTTTTTATAAAGTTTTAATAAACACTAAAAAATGCAAATATCCTATTAGAATTTATAAAGTCAATTAAATGAAGTAATTCTGCTTATCAGAAATACTGTGAAAGGGGAGCTAAAAAATAAGAGGCATTTTCCACAAATCTTAATATAATATATATAATTAACATATACAATTAATATATATAATTAGTAGAAATCAATAACAAAAGGAAAACAACACCTTCCCTTCCAAAAAAACAATGAACAAAGATTTGAACAGGTACTTTACAGAAGGGGAAAACCTAAATAGAAAAAGAAAAAAATGAAAGGATCAAATTCCAGTCTAATCAGACTGGCAAAAAAATAGAATTTTAATTTTTTAATATTAATTCTTAAAAATACAAACCCTTGGAAAGATGTAGAACTTATATACTATTAGAAGGCATAATTACTAGGAAAATTGGTATTATATAGGAATGTTGAAGGTGGGCACAGCACAAGAATTATCAATTACACTCCAAAATATAGACCCTAGATGATCTCTCGCACATACACACAAGATAATACAAAAAACATTACATTAGCACTATTTATATAGAAAATACAGAAACAGCCCTAACGTCCAATGAAAGCAGAATGGATAAATACATTGAAATATATTCATATAATTAAATGTTACTCTATAGCAATGAAAATGAATGAGCTAAAGTTTCCATAGAACAGAATAGTGAACACAGTGGTGTTTGAAAAACTGCCAATTGCAGAATACATACAGTTGTATTTCATTTACATAACGTTTTTAAAAATCAAATAGAACTATACTATGTGTCTTTGAGAGGTGGCATGGCAAAGGTATTAAGAGCACATAATCCTTAGCCAGACTTCCAGAGTTGGAATTCTGATTACTTTATTTCCTAACTACATAGTTACAGTTATTTATCCTTTACATACCTCAGTTTCCTCATCTGTAAAATGGGGATATTAGTCTATCTGCTGCTGAGGATTGTTTTAGGGTTAAATGAATATGTGCACTTACAAGTATCTTGCACATAGAAATCACTATGTGAAAGTTTTATACTGCCATCATCATTAAAAATAGAAATATTTGGTGAAAAAATAAGAAAAGCAAGGGAATGATAAGTAAACATTTCAGACCAATTAGAGGAGGCTAAGGGATGGATAAGGAAGATACCTAGGAGGACTTCAGAGTTTATGGTAGTGCCCCTAGTTATTAAAAAGAGTAGTGAATATTCAGGTACTTGTGTTATTCTTTATAATTTACAGACATTTTATAAATATCCTGTTGCATTCTGTTATTTGTTCTCTACCTTCAATAAAAAATAGTTTTAAACTTTGTCAATTAGAAAGAGAGAAGGGCTACATGACTCTTCACACAATCAAGTAACTGCTGTCCACTCAAAGTTGCCACTCTATAAAAATACTCAAAATCTCTCTCAATAACAAATGATATTTGACTGAGATTCTGGTATCTTGTTCACAACATTAGAGACTCCTCTCTTTGGAAATGCCTTCTGAACCTACAGCCATTCTTTTGATCATTCTGAACATTGACAGCCCTCATCTTTTGAGGACAGACTATTTAATCTAAACAGCAACAAGCTATTTGAAGCCAAGTTTGATGAAATGGGTGACTTAGCTGTATGATAGGTAAGTGAGATGATGGCCTGTTTCATAAAACAGGTTCTCAAAGTAATTCTAAAGAATAATGGACTTCCAAGGTCAGCAAATAAAATCTAACTTTCCTCACAAAGCAAGAACTAGTTCTATCAGGATATCTGAAAAACGGCCAGTCAGTTGCAGCTTGCTAGGCAAACACGCTAGAGCATGGGTGGAGATAAGCATTGATACTTACCCATTAATCAAATTGCCACGTTTTGTAAATGTATAATCTTGTGTCATATTTCACAGGATAACAGTGAACCATTGTTTTAGTTTATAGATATCAAAATCTGATTTCTATCATCATGTGCTTTAGTGGTCTTTCCCAGGGGAGGATAAGTTCAAGGTGATAAGTTGACAAGCATTCACCTTGATTCACCCAACTCATTGATGAAAGTTGCAACCAGGACATGACCAAGGGCAGAATTCCTGCTCAAATAGAAACCTGTCTCCCTCTTGGAATCTATACTAATAAAAGGGTAATATGCTAATTAGACCAGGGGACCGTCCAGGAGACCTTCCGGACAAAGCCATGGTGCCGGGGCCAAGGCAGAGGTAGTTAGGGGCAATCAGGCCAGGAGGAGAGGGCAGTTGGGGGCGAGAAGGCTGGCAGGCAGAGTGGTTAGGGGTGCTCAGGCAGGTGAGCAATTAGGAGCCAGTGGTCCCGGATTTCGAGAGGGATGTCTGACTGCGGTTTAGGCCCACAGGGATTGGGCCTAAATTGGCAGCTGGACATCCCACAAGGGGTCCCAGATTGGAGAGGGTGCAGGACACCACTCCACCCCCTGCACAAATTTTGTGCACCAGGCCACCAGTTAATTAATAATATCCATGGGGGTTGTTTCTATCTTGACCAAAGGGAAATCGAAAAAGACTTTCAGAGACACTGTTGAAATCTAGACACAGGTTGTCTATGGCATTTCCCAAATCTATTACTATGGTAACTATATCCAATAAATGAAATGAGGCTAATTGCATACATTTTTAATTTATTTTATAGATTTCAGAGAGGAAGGGAGAGGGAGAGAGAGATAGAAACACCAATAATGAGAGAGACTCACTGATCAGCTGCCTCCTGCATGCCCCACACTGGGGACTGAGCCGGTAACCCAGACATGTGCCCTGATCAGGAATAGAACTCTGACCTCCGGGTTCACAGGTTGACGCTCAACCACTTAGCCACACTGGCCGGCTGCATACATTTCTTTCAGGAAGCTCATGCTGGCTCATTGTAACTTCCCTTTCTAAGTCTACATAAAACATCTGTCTAGGGCAGTGATGGCGAACCTTTTGAGCTCAGCATGTCAGCATTTTGAAAAACCCTAACTTAACTCTGGTGCCGTGTCACATATAGAAATTTTTTGGTATTTGCAACCATAGTAATACAAACAGTTATATTTTTGATATTTATTTTATATATTTAAATGCCATTTAACAAAGAAAGTCAACCAAAAAAATGAGTTCGCGTGTCACCTCTGACACGCGTGTCATAGGTTCGCCATCACTGGTATAAGGACTCAGGAGAATTTTGTTGAGGTTACCATTAAATTTATTAAGCTATACGTCCAACTGTTCAATTTTGACAATGGGAATGTTTTCCCCTTACCAATCTTTCAGGAACACTACCATTTTCATTATTTCTCAGACATTATTGGTCCATGGTCCTGTGATCAAATTTTTAAGATCTCTCACTAGCTGTGACATAATGTATTAAATGTGGAAACATTCCCTTTTCAAAGAAAGTAGATTATTTTAAAATATATTCTTTCTGATCTTGGATTCTTTCATATTTATTAATATTTATTCCTCTCCTCCAATTTTAAGACAATTCTCCTTAATAGAATTATCTAGAGCAAGATTGGGAATAAATTAATGTCCATTATAGATCTAATATACTAATATTATTTTCCTTAGAATTTAGGATTCTTTCAAGGGTGCAAAAGGGTTAAAACCATCCAACACATATTTGCTTTTAAATATATATTCTAACCCCCAATGTGACAGTATTTGAAACTGAGACTTGAGAGAAATCAGATTTAGATGAGGTCATGAGGGTGGGCTCCCATGATGGTATTACAAAAAGTGCCCTTACAAAAAGAAGAAGAGATAAGAACTGCATTGCTCCCCTCTCCCTCTTCCTCTCTGCCCCATGTGAGGGCACCAGGACATGGTGAGAAGGCCATCTGCAAGCGAAGAAGAGAACCAAATCAATGAGCACATTGATCTTAAATTTCTCAACCTCCAGAATTATGAGAAACACATTCCTGTTCTTTAAGCCACCCAATCTATGTTGCCTTATTTTTAATGCAGTACAAGCTAATATACACCCTAACCAGAGCAATAAAACACTTTATTGAAATTAAATATTATCTATTAAATGACTCCCCGGCTTAAAAACAAAGTAACTCCTTATTCTTTCCAACTAAGGCTGGTCACACCCACCGCATCCCTGCATCCATTTGTGCAAGGATCTATCTATTTCATTAATCCACATATGCAGTCTTCCTATCAGCTAAAGTAAATTGCTAATTTCTCTGCCTTCACAAATACTAATTTTTCCACCTGGCAGAATTACCTTCTAGCTATTCATATTGTTAACCCCTATTTCTCCTTCTTTATCAGAAAGCAAAAATCAAAATAACCACCACAAAAACTACTAAACGTGAACCTTCTCTGCAATTTCCCATCATAGAATCACCCGTCTCCATGTACTGCTCTCTGCTCTCCTCCATGTCTTGTTTCTTGGTAGTAAGCAGGAAGAGGAAAGCTTGGGTCAACGGTTTGATTTTAAAAAGTTCTGAGCTAAATAGTGTGGGCAGGACTCAGGCCTTGATATTTGAAAAACCTCCTTGGGGAAATGAAATGTGCAGCCAGAGATGGAACCCACTGTGAGAGCAATGCCACTCCGTCCAGCTGCGCACAGTCCTTGGCCGAGCTTGGATACATTCTCTTAATGAGGACTCATCCATACGCCAACCAAATTAGAAGCTCTGAGACTGAGGCATCAAACGGTCCTCGACGACCTTAGGTGGAGAAACTCAGGACAAAAGAGTGTGATGGTGGAGAAGGGGCACGATTATGAGGCCCACTGCCCTCTTTCTCTCCCATTTCGCAAGTTCCTTAAAGCCCAAGGGCACCATCCCTTCCAACATCATCTAAAACATCATTTGCGTATTCTATGGGGTCAATACTAAAGCCCCAGCCTCGCTGAGGGTGGGACTGTGCTATATGGTATATGCGCTATATGCCCAACAGAATAAGCAAGTGTGGGCATTTGCAACAGTGCCCTGTCTTGTGCAAAAGAGCAGGAGTATGCAAAGCAGGAAGAAAAAACGTGTTACTCGGAAATGTTTTGTGCTCCCTGAAGATTCAAGTTATCCAGAATTTAATGTTATTGATCACTCCCCTGCTTATAGACAAAGTAATTCCTCGTTCTTTCCAACATTAAATCTATATCCTCAACCTAGACTTTAAGTTGCCACACCCTCCACCTCCCTGCATTAATGCAAGTGTCTATCTACCTCATCAATCCACATATGCAGTCTTTCTATCAGGCAAAGTAAATTGCTCATTTCCGTGCCTCCACAAACACTAATTCCTCCACCTGAAATGGTCTTGCCCTTATCTTCAAGTTCACATTGTTCTCCTTTATTCTGCCTTCCTTATCGGAAACAAAATTAAAATAACCATCATAAAAATGGCTCAGCATAAGCGCTGATAAAACCCCCAATGGCTAGTCTTCAGGGGCACAGAAAATGGAGCAATTTCTGCCTAGAAGAGAAGAATAGGGAAGGCTTCACCGAGGAGGTGGCATTTTAGCTCAGTCTGAGAAAAAATTCACCTAATAATGGATTAGATTCAAAGCTTGCTAGAAGAGGGGACATCACAGCCAAGGCCCTGAGCTGACAGTGAATGTGCTGTCCTGGTACTAAGTCACCACGATGGCTCACCTGTAGGGAGTATGAAGGAAGCAGCAGGAAGCTGGGTAGCTGAGGGCAGGAGAACGAAGCTTTGAACGGCCTGCTGAGGAGGTCGTGGACAAGAGGAACCACCAGAACTTTTATGTAAGAGAGCCCATTACTACGTGGTCTGTGCCAAAGCTCGCTTACTCCCAACCTTAATAGAATCACAATAGAATAATGTTCTAGTTCTCTGGGAAATCATGATACGTCCTTACAACTGTCTTGTTATAATTTTGTAGCACCTTCAGACAATCTGAACATTCATGAAAAGCTTCATTGTCAGAATAAAAACTGTGAGCAAGGCCTTTAATTGACTGCAAAATTTCCTAAAGAAAAGAGTGCAGACTATTCAAGCTCAGGATCATTCCCCACCGGTATCCCCAGCTGCTATCACATGCAGTTGCTATAACAACCTGCCACTCACTTCTACTTTACACCAGTAACCCAAAGACAGCCGGATCCAGAAGAGGTTAACTCAAACACAAAGCCAAAGATGCCAGTGGAGGAAAACTCAGCAGGCGGGTAATTAAAAACGAAATCACTATTCCCTTAATGATCTTTAAAAGTAAATGATAATGTCGACTCCTGAACACATGCGATGTCAGTTGAAAAACTGAAGGGACACCAAGAGTGAACATTTTGTCACTGACCAAGGAAGGTTCTCTCCACTAGTCCCAAACGTCATCTCCACCCCTTCCATCTCCCAAAGGCTCTCT
>NW_006287901.1:308671-322196 GCF_000327345.1 Myotis davidii | reverse complement strand
AATTCCCCCCCCCCCCCCAGGTCAAGGTGAGTACCCCTCTAGCCTTTCTCTCATCGATTTAAAATATTTCTCAGCATCGTTACTGACTATTCCTATGCCTCCCCTTCTGGGGAAGAAAAAATCAAAGAAAGCTCTATCTTAAGCAAATTTTCCACCAATGTTGATGTTAGCCCATTTCTGCCTGTCTCTGGCAGAATGTTAGATGAAAACATCCTTTTGCTCACTGCTAACTTTACTCTCTCCTTCCAGACTAGACTGGCTCTTATCTTTTCTAATGGAACTTGTACTACAAGGTCAGATCACATTCCTGATCTTTCTTATTCGATTACGGATTCCTTGGGACAGGGACGGTGCCTTATTTTGGGCCACAAAGTGACCAGCAGATAGTAGGTGGCCAATATTTGTTACTATGATTGGAACAAGACGAAGTAATTTTGCCCTGCACACAGAAAAAGTCTGAAAGTGTTGCTTTCTTCCATTTGGTGGCTTAGAGCCTATGAGATGTGGGAGGCCCTATTATTTAATCCTGGGCAGAGATGGCTAGGATGTGTTTTTCTTGGCGCTCAAGAACGAAAAGAAAAAGAAAGGCTTTTTTTCTTTCTTTCTGATTTAGAAGAAATCAGAACTCTATTTAAAACGAGTCGCTGGCATTTTGGCTGCAGGGAACGGTTCTCAGGGAAATGAAAAAATGAAATAAGACCGAAGAGTAGAAAAGCACATTTTAAGTGACATCAGCATTTTATAAGATGCTATGGAGCCTCTGCAAGGCTTGAAGATGTGTCTTTGCTCATTTACTCTCGAGTGTGGCTACCACTCAGTAACAGTTACTGTGTGTGTGTGTGTGTGTGTGCTTGTGTGTGTACACTCATAAAATATTTTTATTTTATAGAGCTATTTGGAAGTGTTAAGTTAAATTTCCATGAAAATTAATGAGAAGAGGAATATTATGTGGGGTGGAAATGAGGCATGATGAAGGGAAAGATGGACTTCTAACAAGAGAATATGATGAACCAAGGTTCATTCTTCACCTTCTCATGAAGACTTCTCACATAGAGTGTGCTGCCCAGTGGCCGTTCCTGGCTGAAACATCTCAGCACACATACTATCACACTGTTTCCATATACACGATCTCTGATGGCTTTAAACTCCCCTTAGCATCCTGTGGCAAATTATACAGTCCAGCCAGTGGAAGGGCCCAGAAATTGTGGGCCCTGTCCCTTCCATCAGAAGATCTCTCCCCGGAGGTAGGCTGCCTTCTCCCAATGTGCTCAGAGCGCAGACCCGCCGGGAATGAGGAGCCATGACTCAGCCAAACGGTCCTGCCCACTCACAGCATCTCAAGTGAAATAAAACAGAACCAACGGGCTGGCTGGGTGGCTCCTGGTCTGTGAGGATAACAGTGATGAGCAATTGAACATTTACTTTCTGTCAGACAACATATGAGTTGTTGTTGTTTTAAAGCGAACACTTGATTGATGTTTCTCTCTCATCAATGTGTCTCTCTCCCTTCTCCTTAGTGGTTAGAGTGTTGGTCCAAGCACCATAGGGTCTCAGGTTCGATTCCTGGTCAAGGGCACATACCTGGGTTGCAGGCTGGATCCCTGGCCCAGTGGGGGCAAGTAGGGAGGCAACCAATTGATGTTTCACTCTCACATCATTTTTCTTTCTTCCCTCTCTCTCTTCGCCCTTCTTTTCCCCCCCTTTCCACCCACTCTCTCTCAAAACCAAAGGAAACAATATCTGTAGCTGAGAATTAACAAAAAATAAAGCAAACACCAAGCAGTATTATTAAAAGTATCCTCAAGTGAGGATTACCCCCCTCCCCAAAAAAAGCAAACACCAAGCCGTTATAGCCATTATTATTATTAGAGAGACTTTACAGATGAGTGTGATGAGGCCCAGGGAGGTTATGTAATTTGCCCAAAATCACAAGTTAATAAAGGATGAAGCTGAGATTTGAACCAAAGCGTGACCCCTGGGGGAAGAGATGCCTGCCCAGCCAGGGGCTCTACCTGTGAGTGTTGGCAGGCGGGGCTGAGGAAGGAGCAGGGTCAGCCACAGAGAGGCGGTATAACTAACAATGGGAGGGTTCTTCCTCACTCAGGACCAGAACTCAGGACTCAGGGGCTCTCTCTATAAGATAGGCAAGGCCCCCCAGCTCAAGCACAGTGTCAGAGGGCGGCAGCAGCCTGGCAGAAGTGGAGGGGGCGCCCTCTGAAAACCCAGATGTTCAGGGGAGACTGTGGCAACATGGGAAAAGCCACAGTTCTGGGAGAACAAGGGCCCGCAGGGCCCCGGACAGTCCTCCAGGCCCTGAGCAACGCAGAAGAGAACCACCTACCAGGGCATGGGCGACAAGGAGCACAGATTTGCCTATGCTGTGCCATCTGACAATAGCAACAGTTTTCCTGTTGGAGGGACTGTGGCAAATGTGATCACAATGAAAAAGAAACGGATTTTTCAATGGATGGATTTCTGTATAAAACACACAAGGGACGCGGTCCTTCACTCTCGGTATTTCGGGCAGCAGAAGCTTCCTGGTCGTGGCACATCACACTTTTGTGGCTTGGACATCTAGGTTTTATAGATGCCACTAAAATTTAAATAGGGCATAAGACCTGAATCCACACAAAATGTCTCCTGAAAGGTACCTAACTGTTGTCTGCAGCCCACATAGGATTCTCGACAGTCAAACCCTGGAAGTGTAGGCTTGGGGATCCCTGACGGACCCACAGCTGCTCTGAGCAACTTGGGGACCAGGCCTCTCCCCTCAGGAACCTTCCCTACAGCAGGGGCCTCACAGCAGCCTCCCTGGCCCAGAATTAGTTACACCTGTCTCAACTTTTTCAGAAATATCTCTTAAAAGCAGATGATTTTCTTGGTGAGCCATGCTGCATTTGATCAATAGATCACAGTGTAAGAGTAATAGATCGTCATTTTCTGCATGAACACGAATCTATCACTTTCTAAGCCAAATTCAACACGGTTTTCCAGGGGAGCCACGCTCCCCCTGAGGCCCCAAGAGGAATGATTCTGTGGAAAGGGGGCGGAAGTGAGACACTCCACTGGATTCGTTTGAGGCTGGTTCATAAGGCTTCGCCCCTCAGCACCAAGGTCCCCAGTAACCTGGCAGTGCAATGTTACACTGTCTGGCAGTGTATCTTTATTTCATACTTATAGATGTATTATACTTTTAATTGTTTGAGTTACCGGTTTACTAGAGGTAGGAAAAGAATGAAGAGAAAAAGTGTCCTCTAACTGGAATTTGCCCTTAATTTGAAAATCTGTTTACTCAAGACTTATTCTTAAGGTTGCCTGACATCCATAGCATGCCAATCGTGAATTTTATTATTGCAGCCATAAACGTAGTCAAGGTCAAGCTCACCTAGAACCCAGGCAAGTCCTGAAAAACAGTCACCCGCCTGGTCCTGAAGGGCACACAGAGCGGTGAGCGATGCTGTGGACGCACAGAGCGGTGAGAGATGCTCTGGACGCACAGAGCGGTGAGAGATGCTGTGGACGCACAGAGCGGTGAGAGACGCTGAGGCCTGCCCCTTCTCCAAAGACCGTGATTACTTGCAGAATGAGAATATCACGAAGTCCAGAATGGCTAAGGTGATCTACTATTCTGGTCCTGACTCACGTTATTCCGTATTCTTCAAGCTTATACTGTGCATTTTGCATAAGGTTCTCACCTGCCCAGTGAACAGAGCAAACCCACAGAGCTGCACCGGCAGCTGCAACAGCCACTGAAGACACTGAGCTCTCCCGCTCCTAAGGAACTAATATTATCTTAGAGCTGAAAGCGCAATCTAAAATCCATCTATCTTGAGACTTTTCTCACTGAAAAGAACCTTGAGTCCTTAGAGTAATTTGCAAAGTGAAATTTTTGGTAAAACTGTTAGATAGTTAATGTTTATATGATAGTATTTCTAAATCCAGATCTTTTCTGTTCTTTCAAATCTTAATCCTGTATGTATAAATTAATCTTTAAGGTGAATTAATTACACTCACATGTTATTACAGGCTTTTATATTTAAATTTTCTTATAATTTATCTATTCTATACTTAGTAAGAATCTCATGTGCTGTCCCACACTAATACACAATTTCAAGTGTATTATATTCGGCCTTCACCACATTATTGTCTGTATCCATGGGTTATGCATATATGCTTATAAATTCTTGGGTTAATCTCTTCCTGCCCCCCCTTCTTCCCTTCCCTCTAAGACTCATCTGATTTAATATGGGATTTATAATTATGGTTTAAATTTTTATTCTTTCAGAGGTTTTTAAATAGAAAAGTGGTTGTTAGTATCATGTTTGCTCTACTCCCATTTACTGAATCATTTAACTGTCACTGCTTTATCAAGTCTCCAGAATTTTTATTATTTTCATTGTTAATACATGCAAATATAAAAATCGAGACTGTACAAAAAAGTAAGCTTCCTTAGTACTATTAGCCTCTGATCCTTTTACAATTTTATATAAAATATTTACATGCAAAGATTTTTATGTAGCTTTCCAGAACTATGTTATATATTTACACGTATCTATAGTGTTACACAAATAGATTTTTATATCACAAATCATAGCATACTATCCATTGCTCTTGGCAATCATTATTTACCAGTATATAAAGCCTTGTGTACTATTTAACTATGCCATTATATTTCATTCTTTGAACTTAGTTATTCAGTAATTCATTTACTAGGTGCACAAGTTCAGGGCACCCTCCACGTCATGTTCCGTGTGCAAGGTCTTATACTGTATTGTTTCTAACCCGACTACAAATAGTCCTACAATTAATATCACTGTAAATACAGCCTTGTGTACATATACCAGTAATCAGTCTATCTGTAGAATCAAATCCTAGAAGTGAAAACTAATTGATTAATTGGTCCCTCTAAATAACCTCATCTATACCTGCCTCTTCCTCACCCCCCAAATCACCAAGTCCTCTTGATTCTACCTCAAATATACTACCTCTCCACCACCGCCACCACCCCCCTAGACCAGGTCACCGTGACCCGCTCTGTGGACTCATGCAAGGCCTTCTTGTCTGGCCTCCCTGCTTTCCACCCGCCTGACTTCCAGCTCATCCTCTACAGGGCTACCAAGGGGACCATTTAAAAAGCAAAACTGTGCACCTAACATTCCTAAAACCACTTAATGCTTCCCATTGCCTAAGGGAAGGCCAAACTCATTAGCACAGCCTAGCAGGCCCTCCTCAATCTGTCCCCTGCTTAATAACTAGGCTCACCTCTTAGCCTCTTGCACACCCACTCTGCACTTTGGCCATATTGAGCCCTCTGTCATGTTCTTAATGGAACTGGTCATGATCTGGCTCTTGGCACGCTTGATTCCATTTGCCCAGAATACTAACTCCTCCCTTAGTCCAACCCTCCATCTAGCCAGCTACTCGTCCACTCTCAGCCCTCAGCTTGGATGTACTAGCATAGCACAGTGGTCAGGAGCTAGGCTGCCTGGGTCTGCCTCTGCCATTGACTAGCTGTATGTCCTGAGATAAGTTAATCTGCTTTTCCATGCCTTCTTTCCCCATCTGTAAGACGGGACTGATGATATTAGTTGTGAGGATTTAATCAGTTAGTACACATAAGGCAGTAAGCACAGCAGTTGACTGGTAATATGTTTAGTACTTGTCAGATATGTGCACCTCCTGAAAGAGGTCTTCATGGACACCTTAGTTAAGGTTAGGCCCCTTTGCCAGCGTAACCCTGCCATAATGAACAGGTCTAAAAAGTAAGTTACTAACGTGATTGCATCCATTCATTCACTTGACACATATTTATATAGGAAAGCTCTGCTCCAGGCATCATGCTAGACACCTGTGAGCAGACTCACTGCCTTTCCCAGAGCTGCCAAAATAAAGAGTCACACGAATCAAAAACCGATCTCCCTGGTTATTGATTTTTGCTCTTCGGCTGGCTAATATTTATGGAGCTAGTAGTTATGACTCATGGTCAGGTAGTCTTTTGGATGCAAAAATGAAACGGAAAAGCCCAACCAAGCCCCTGGCTGAGAGGTAGAGAGTCAGACAACAAGCACACTTGTAATGCAGAGTTAAACCATGATGGCAGCGGTGGCTAGGCGAGCGGAGTAAGGGATGTGCTTCTGGATGGGGTGTCAGCAAAGTCCTCTCAGAGCAGGACGTTTGAGCAGATCCTTAAAGGAAGTAAGAGAGAAACAACTTCTGTTTGGTGGAAGAGAGTGCCAAACAGAGGTAAATCCAGGTGCTAAGCCTGTCAGATTTTTGTCTTGTTGGGGAAGAGCAGGGATGTGTGTGAGGCTGGACCTCAGTGAGTGAGGGAGAGAATGACAGGATATGAGACTGGATTGGCGTCGGGGGCCGTGACATGCAGGGCTTTCTAAGCCATCATGAGCGCTTGGATTTTCTAAGTAAATAGACACTGCTAGGTTTGTGAGCCAGGAAGTGATATGAACAGAACTGTTTTCAAGGCTCTCAGAGCTGGTATGTGGAGAATGGATCTGAATGTCTGTGGAAGGGGACAGGTGTAACCAGAGAAACGGTTTAAGAGACGACGGCAACAATCCAGAAAATGGTGGCCTGGATGAGAACGGTAGCAGTGCTGGTGGTAAAAAGTGGTGAGATTCCAGTTACATCTTGAATAGAGATCTGTCTGCTAATGATCTGAAGGTGGGTTATGAGTAATAAAAGGGAAGCCAAGGATGACTCAAGGTTTCAGCACAAAGAGTGGTACGTTTACTGAGATGAGGACACTGAGGGAGGACCAAGTGTTAGAGATGTGGAAATTAAGCATTTGATTTTGTACAAATTAAGTCTAAGATGCCCAGAAGACATTTAAACAACGGTGCCAACTAGGTTGTGTGGAGTTCAGGAGAGAGGTAAGGGTTGGAGATAGACATGTGGGAGTCTCAGCATATAGATGGTATTAAAGTCATTGGGTCTCCGTGGGGAGCAGCTGGGAATAGAAGGGAAAATATATGCTAATACTACTCCCTGAGGCTGTGACCATTATAAGTTGGAAAGGCAAGGTTGTTCTAGCAAAAGAGGCTAAAAGGGAGCAGCCAGCAATGGAGGAGGAAAATCAGAGTGGAAAAGAGAATCACTCTTTACAGAGGGTGGGAGCGGGTGAGGGGAAGAAGGCATGAACAGGAATCCTAAAGAACTCATCACAGGTATTCTACTAGTGTCATCCCTCTCTATTCTCTAATTCCACGTCTCCCAGAGCCTATGGTTTCTCTGTTTCTCTTCCATGCCTACTTCCTATGCTTCTTTCCTCCTTCCCTATTTGCTGCACCAAGTGTGTGTGTGTGTGTGGGTGTGTGTGTGTGTGTGTGTGTGTGAGAGAGAGAGAGAGAGAGAAAGAGAGAGAGAGAGAGAATAAAGCTGCTCAAAAGATATGCATCCCAGAGAAGAACAGAGAAATCAGTGGCATCCTTTATACTGTTGTTTTTGCTGATTCAGAAGTCTACAGCTCAAGATATTTGAAACACATTCATCTGGGCAGAGGTGCAAGTGGGGCCACTTTTACAAATGGTCAAAATAATGAAATTTTCCCGAGTCCAGTATCTTCCCCCAAGTCATTATATTTTTAGGTCAATAACACCCTCCCTCTGCTTCTCCTTATTGTACCACTGTGTCCCTGAGATGACCTGGAGCCATCACAGGACAAATGAAACTTGCTTCGAAACTTCCCTTCCACTTGAAAAAGAGAATCTAACAAACGTATCTCTATTTCAAATAACTTAAAAATTGTCATATAATTAATAAAAAACATGTTGTGCCATTTTTCTCATTACAAAACATGAGTAGATTTAATTAACTCTAGAAAACTAAAATTAGTGATAACTAATTTATTTTCTCTTCCTATGCTTTTGTTTCCTGACTTCTGATAACAGCTTCTGTTTCCCTTTCAAACATAAATTTCCATGTAAATGAAACCAAAAGAGAATAAAGTGGAAAGGTTTAAATTTCTCTTTGAGTCTAATTCTCTTATTCTCTTTAAGTCTACTGGCAGATTTCTACTGGACCTTATATCTTTCCTGCATTTGGAAGGTACTATTGAGTATATCATCTCTTATTTTTATGGCTGTCATACTGTACCTAAAATTAGTTATGAAAAAATAAATAAATAAAATTAGTTATGAAACAGAGCACTCAAATCCTCACCAACGCCAGCTACTGTAACATGCCATATCTGTGGTCCAAGAGATTCTTTTGAATCCCAACTCATATTTCCCACAGCCTGCTGTATATTTCACCCCTCAAACCTCCCATGCCCCAAGCTGGACTTTTGGTCCTTCCCCATCTCAGTTAATGGTTCTTTCACCCCCTCCTTGAAGATTCCATCACCCTCAATCTTCAAAACGAATTATCACTAAATCTAGTCAAGTCGGCCTCCACAAAATGTCTTGATGCTCTTCATTCACTGCATCTTCTCTGCCCCCACATCTCTCCAAATCACCCTCACCTAGACTACTGCCAACGCCTTCTAATTGCTCTCTCCTCTTCTGCACTTCCTCTCCCAGTCCAAGTCCAGTCTCAAAACATTTGTCTCACAGACACCATTCTGAGAAAATGATCCCCTGTTACAACACAACAACAAAAACCATCCTGTCAGATGAAATCATGAATCAAAACATAATGATATTGAATTATGGTGTTAGTTGCTAAAAATGTCTCAGAGTTCCAAAAGTCCAAGAAAAAATGTGGATTCTAATTTCAAAATTCACGTAGGATATGGTCATGAACTTTCTCTTTCTATGAATTCTGCCAGGGAGAGATGTAGGATTCACATATGAGGCAAAATCATCAACAACCCATACTTCATGAAGTTAACTAAGAACCAAGTAAAAATTTCCAAAACTTTGTCACTTTAGAAAATACCTCTTAGGGGTCAAAAATTCTTGCTATATTAACATTGACCTCTGCTACTAACCATAAACATTTATGAACAATATTGATGGTATATCAGTTCCTTTATTTTGATTTCCTCAAAAAACAAAACAAAAAAAGTCTTATCTTACACATACTGGTAAAGCTTTTATGACTTCCCCTGGTGGTCTAGTCCTCATTCCTAAATGACCTTAGTACTTTGTTATTATACATCTGAAATAAACTCTGATGAAATAGTTTTTATATATATCCATTTTATTTATCCTAGCATCTATTTATGCATGTTGTTAATTCAGGGTGCTATTGTTTTCAAGATTTGCAAAGGAAAACATAATGTTTTCTGGTGAAGGGATGTTTAGTTCCCACAGCTACTTCCTAATGCCATTTCCATGGAAACAGGACCTTTCTCCTTAACTGAGATGGCATTAATAATCAGGTCTCTAAAGTAATACAAAAGGGAGAAAAGAAGACACAAAAAAAATACCAGCCAATCTTTCTTATGTCAATGGTGGACATGAGAATCGCCACCATCATTTAAAATAAGAGTAGACGTTCATCGAGTTAATATTTCATCTTATTTTCATTTCTGAAAGTATCATATGACAAAAACAAAAACATTGTCATAAAAAAGAGAAGATTTTGAGCCAAGCCACTCAAGCAACAAAGGAGGCTCAGCTTAATCCTACTGTCCATACCCATCTTGTACCACTCAGAGGCAAGCCCAGAGGGCATTCAGAGCAAATGCAGAAGAAAGGAATATTTGGGCAAAGAAGTATTTCTGCCCTGCAAGTGGCTCTATTTACATACTGACAATGGAGCAGATAAAGGAATTTAGGGAAGAACTCAAATGACTCAAAAGAATGTTTACAGAATTGTGAATTTTGCAAACTGCACATAAAACATTCAAATAACTAAATTTTTTAAAAAAAGGTTTTTTCTCCAGATGCTCACTGATATGTCAACAGCCTTGAGCCTTAGAAGTGAAATAACTTGCAAACCATGAGGAAAACTACAGGTACTTTTTCATAGCAGAAGCTTAAACCAGAACATTTTGTTTGTAGTCAGAATGGAAGGTCTAAGAAACTATCTTACTATGATTAATCCCTTCTCTACCCATCTCTTTCAAGATCTGCAAGACAAATAATCCATCATAGCAGAAACAAGGAAAAAACAAAGGAACTGGCTTGAAGTTTACCATCACACAACAATCCAAATCATGTGAATAAAACATTTACAAAAGTTTGGAGCTACTCCCTATAAAAAAAAAAAAGGAAAAATCTGTCAAACTGATTGAACACTGCCTCATGAAAAATGGCAAATGTTATTCTTTAACACGATTTTCTACAGAATGACTGTATATAGGTTCTTATTAGATTAAGATCTATGATAACTACTACCTTTTTTCTTGACATTTTCTCCCTCTTCCCCACCCCCCCACACACACACCCCCATCCCCCGCCTTCTTGGTCTCCCAAGACCACTCCTTCATCTCCTTAATGGTTTCAAGTTTACTGCTTAAATCAGGAATGCAAAACAAGAATACATCTTCCATAGTGACACTGATCAAAGACACTGGGTTCTAAGAACACTTTGCTAAGCAGTTTCTAAAGAAGAGAATGTTACAGTCAATGAACAGTGTTCCCCATGAATATGAACAGAGATACAGGGCAAAATGCATGTGAAATATTTTTAAATCTCATCTTAAGTATCATTATTCTCCAGAGTTTTACCCTCCACTCCCTTCTCATCCCTGGATTATATCCTTTGAGCCTCTGGCTTCCACATCCTCTCACGCACTGACTCTCACGTCTCTACTTCAAACCAAAACTCTCCCTGCTACTCTATCTGTGGCCTGGATGTCCCCGAGGCCCCACAACCTCAGCATGTTTACAACAGCCATCATCCTTCTCCAGAACCTGCTGCTCCAGAATTTTTCACTTTGGTTAGAGGCACCACAGTTCACCTCTGACCAAGCCCCCTGACTGACAGTCATCCCAGAATCCTTCTTTCTCTTACCCCTCATTCAAATTAGTCCGTAGGTCCTGTCTGTTTTACCCTTGGGCTCCTCTCCACCTTCTGCCCTACAGCACCTTAGTTCATCCAATTCCTTACCAGCTTTGTCCTGGAGTTTTGCTGGCTCTTTTTTTATTATTATTAATTATACTTTATTGATTTCAGAAGGGAAGGGAGAGGGAGAGAGAGATAGAAACATCAATGATGAGAGAGAATCATTGATCGGCTGCCTCCTGCACACCCTCTACTGGGGTTGGAGCCCACAACCCAGGCATGTGCCGTTGACTGGAATCAAACCCGGGATCCTTCAGTCCACAGGCCAATGCTCTATCCTCTGAGCCAAACCAGCTAGGGCTGTGCTAGCTCTGTAACTGGTCTCCTATCCATCCTTCCCAAAATATAAATGCCACTTCCTTGCTTTCAAATCCTCCAAGGCCTCCCCCACATTTTTACAACATTTCTCTTTACAACTTTACTGAGGTATAAATGGACACACAAGAAACTGCACATATTGAAAGTGTACAGATGGGTGAGTTTTAACATACGTATACATGCATGACACCATCACCACAGTAAAGAGAATGCACACATTCATCACCCACCATCCCCCCAAACTTCTCTGTGCCTCCGTAATCCCTAAGCAATCTGTATGTGCTCTCAAGTCAGACTGCCTGGGTTCAAATCCACATTCTCAAACTTCAAAGGTGATTTTGCACAAATCACTTGCACTCTCTCTGTCTCTCCTCCTTCATTAAAGTAAAAGGGCAGTGAACAACATTCCCTGTGTCATGCAAGTGTGGGGAGGATAATACAGCTAACGTTTCAGAATGCTTAGAGCAGCCTCCATTGGCTTTCCATTTCATTTGATTAAAAGACAAAACCTTTACAATGACCACAGCGAGGCTCTGCACGATCTAGCCCTAGCCTGTTCCTTGTACTTGCCAAGCAATTTCTTGTGGAGATACTACAGCCTTCGTGCCCACTCTCCACTCTGTTCAAAGCACTCGTCCCAAACATGCCAGCTTGTTCCCATGCTGATACGGTAGCTCTGCTCAACTTGTCAGGCCTCTCCTGAGCATCCGACATGTAAGTTTTACCCTTTTCCCAGCTCTGGTCAGTTCACTCTGTTTCTTCCATTTTCCAAATTGCTGACCACCCTCCAACTGCCTATATAGTTGCCTATGTATTTATTATTTCTCCACTTAAATATAAACTTCAGGGCTTACTCTATTTTGTTTACCTTTACTCTAGCATTCAGCACATATGCGGAACTAAAAATATTTGTTGAATTAACAGTTCCTGGCATGCAGTACAGACCCAACAAATGGTAGCTATTATCATCAGTGTGACTGTCATCACTGTCATCATCGTATCTGCCCAGCACCACCGTACCTAGTAAACCTCCAATTCTAAAACAGACGGTAGACCGAGCCCTTTCCTCCATAAATCAGGCCATCGTCTGCATTCTGATGGCAACGTCATTTTCTCAAGTCCTTGACTCTGCTTAACCTTGATGTCTTGAATTAGCTGCTCTCCGTAATGATTATTTTCTTAGCTTCCTAAATCTGGCCTCACCACTGAATAAACCACAGACCCTCTACTTGGAGCTTGGCCCATAGGACCCTTAAAAATCTGCTGAAGTTAACCCAAATTGCTGGTCCCAAAATCAAAACCCACACTGTATCTCTGTGTTAAAGTCTGCCTGATCAGGTCTTCCACAATTCACTGTTCATGCTCTAGTTGGACCATGCAACTTTAAAGGAATTAGATATGTGTATGAAACAATCTTTAATTCCTATAAATACTATTGTGTCTCAGTAAAAGTCTCTATCTTCCAACACTACTTTAAAACTCATTCATAGTTCTTGAGAGCACCTGCAATTCTGTCATTCTGTCATTTGTAGTATGAATTTATTTGCCTATGTGGCAATTGCTATGCTAATCCGAGGTATGCAAATCCACAAAGTGATCTAGTCTCACAATAGTATATGTACAATCACTTCTCAATAGATATTTGTTAATAACCATTTTGTATGCTTTTCATACCTTCCATAGGTATTCAACGAAGGTGCATTAAGTTGCTCATGTTGCATAGAGTTCTAGTCCTTAATCCTGGGTTGTTTTAAACCTTGCTTGATTTGAAATGCCTCATACTTTGCATACAGCATATTTGTTATAGGCAAATAGTGTCATTCACAGGCTCTCACAAATATGATATGCTAAAAGAATGTTCAACAGGTCACTTCCTTCTATCAATGCCTTTTACTATAACTGCCCCAGAACCTGTGCTCGTGAGTGCCCTTAACCACTAACGTCTTCCCACAGTGCAGCAGAACTTAGTCTCAGAAGCATGTCCTGAGATCTGAGAGGCACCAGAACTATCTGAAACCACTATAATATTTGTCCCAAACCTCCCCATGTAACACATATTTCACCATTTGGAAAGTTTCAGACATTGTTCCTACATAAGGGTGGACATGACGAGTTGCTTCTCCTTTCCTTCCTCACTTTCCCCAACCCATCTTTTGTGCTATTGTTCATTTATCATTTAATAATTACATCTCCAAACAGCCTCCCCTCCCATTATTGATATTCTCTCTCTCTCTCTCTC
>NW_006287901.1:288167-308413 GCF_000327345.1 Myotis davidii | reverse complement strand
TCTCTCCTCGACTCCTCCCTGCCTAAAAACATTCTCAAATCTCATTTTTCTGTCATTAAAGAAGGTTCATGTAACCTGCATCCCCCAGCTGTCAATCATCTCTCAGCCCACAACAATCTAGCCTCCACTCCCAGCCTCCCAGTGAACCTGCTCTCACCGAGGTCACCCATGTTCTGCGTGTTGGTGAAGGAAGAAAGCAAAAACCCAAGTCTTGGTCCTGCAAATTTAAAGTTAAGGAACCACTTGGGACAGACCAAGTGGGCCCTTCCAAGCCCAGCAACAGGGAAGGACAACACTTCCTGAGAAGTGGCTGAGAGGAGGAGTTGAGGCCGGTGGCCCACAGTGAACACCTGTGCTGGCTGCAGGACACCCTGTCAATAGCATGCAGCATGCTCCCTGACCCTGATGCCCTGGCCAGGGAGCAACAACGGAAAATGAGAGCATGACGGGCTGTGTGTTCAACACAGGGCGCCCCACAGCTCGTACGGGAGCCACCCAACACTGATGAACACGGCGTTTATTTTTCCCACACAGCTCTTCTCTCCTTCCCCTCCTCAGCTCATTTTAACTTCTCCCAAGATAAACCAAAGGAAAATTCAAAGAAGACTTCGATAATTTGGCCTCATTCTCTTAATAAATATCTAAACGGATTTTGCAGCCTGACCAATGTGAATGCTGGAACATCAGTAAATCATGTCCAACTTTCAAATAGAATATACTTAGCATGCCATCTCTATCAAGCTCGGTTCCTGAAAGAGGCAGACCACCTTGAGGCTTAGGGCAAGGGTTTTGGAGAAGAATAAACCTGAATGCCAGGCCTCAGCTGTGTGACAGTGGGAACCTCATTTTGTTCCTCTGTAGCTTATTTTTGAAAAAAAAGAACAGGATGAATAGTAGTCCTTCCCTCATCAGGATGCCATGAAGAATAAACGAGAGAATATGGTAAAGTGCTTAGCCATCAATAAATCTAAGTTTTAAAATGGTCAGCTGAAGGAGAAGACACTTGAAACCTTTTTATCAGTGAAGGTCAAGCAACCAACCCACAAATAGCATCCTGTTTGTCCTCAGCAAAACCCACATCCAGGAAAAACACTGGAAGCAAAGGGAACATGAGATTGACCATATGGGATCTTCTGCACGTTATAAAAATAGATTAATTTAATCAGAAGCTCTTCGCTTCCAAAAGGCCTGAATGAATATGAGGAGGAAACAGATTTTGTCCATCAAGAGCTGTGTCAGGCCCTCAACATTAGATACAGAACTACGATTAAATTAATCAGAGGACATGAACTCAGGAAGAGATAAGCACCCCCAATCACTTTTTTTTCCTAGTATCTGCCCTCACAGCATCAATTAGAGTGGCTTTAAATAATGATCTTTAGTTGTTATAACTTATAAGTCAGGGTGAATTTGAACAATCTGTGAACCAACTCCTAAAAATTATAGCTAATCAATTTCTTTTAAAAAAAATATATTTTATTGATTTTTTTCTTACAGAGAGGAAGGGAGAGGGATAGAGAGTTAGAAACATCAGTGAGAGAGAAACATGGATCAGCTGCCTCCTGCACACCTCCCACTGGGGATGTGCCCACAACCAAGGTACATGCCCTAGACAGGAATAGAACCTGGGACCTTTCAGTCCGCAGGCCGACGCTCTATCCACTGAGCCAAACCGGTCAGGGCTAATTTCAAAAAATTGGGCTGAAAAACTACTGAGCTAAACATGACTAGATGGCTGAAAACATGATGGTGTTTTTAAAAATAGACCCCCCAAGTACGCAGCTTCCTACATTGGGCCTGTGTGTACTCACCAAATGGTGTTAGCTTTCCTTGAAAATATTTAGATGTCCCTTATTTAAAACAATGCATGCAAATTTTCAAAGCGTAGACATTGGAAGACAACTATTTGCATTAGAAAAGATTCTTGATTTGCAGGAAATATCCACAGCAGGGTTCCTGTGAACAGTGAAATTCCTTGGAATATAAAGAAACTGTCTGCAGAAGAATCTGCATTCTATTATCTAAAGTTCTAACTGCATCTGTGCATTTAAAGAATGAACAAAAATAACTAAGATTTTCATATAGGAAAATAGAAAAGTAAGAGAAGAGATTAAAGGTCATAGAGGCTAATCATTTCACGTTATAAAAGGAGATCAGTTTAAGTAGATGCAGTGAAATCTCACATCTCATCATCTTGGGACTGGAACCCAGAACCATGACATGGTCCCCCAGGCACTCCTCATCTCCCGTTTCTCTATGTATACATTGATACAATAGTTTGAAATGCCTCTAACCTTAGCTGTCGATTTTTAAGCTGAGAACATGACCTCAAGCCTCCTATGGATGACTGACTATAGAAGGGCAGATCAATCTGGAGTTAAACGAAGTGTGGCGATAGATACGCCGCACAAAGAAAAGGCCGCGCCTCATGGGAGCTAATTTCACACCCAACATCTTTGGCAATCTGCGGCTTCACTGCACTGGACCTCCGAAGAAATGGGGCCGTTAATTTATTCCATCAATATTGGTTGCTTTTCTATGTGCCCAAGATCTGGGAATAACACATGAAATAAGGCAACATAAATAGTCCTTCACAGTCCATCAACAGTAGCAGCCAATGCTTTTCTAGGTTTACCATGTTCTGGGCACAATACTAAGCAATCACATGGATTTCTCATTTAATACACCCAATACACAGCCCTATGAGATCTGTCCTATGGTGATGAACATTTCATAGAAGCAGAATGAAGCACAGGGAGATTAAGTACCTTAACCAGTGTCACCCAGCTACTGACAAAAATGATATCTGAGCCCTAACCGGTTTGGCTCAGTGGATAGAGCGTCAGCATGCGGACTCAAGGGTCCCAGGTTCGATTCCGGCCAAGGGTATGTACCTTGGTTGTAAGCACATCCCCAGTAGGGAGTGTGCAAGAGGCAGCTGATCGATGTTTCTCTCTCATCGATGTTTCTAACTCTCTATCCCTCTCCCTTCCTCTCTGTAAAAAAAATCAATAAAATATATTTTTTAAAAATGATATCTGAAGCCAACCTCAAGGCCTCCACCCTTGGCCAATGTGCTATATTGGCTCCACGTGAAAGGGGGAGATACACAGTAAACACAAACCTACAAATAATCATTTACATGATCATTGTGAATTGTACAAAGGAGAACTTGAGGCTACTCTAAGATTATTTGCATGAAAGATATTGCTGTAACATTGGGCTATTTTCACCACCAAAGAGTCAGTCACAACTTGTCAACGTGATGGCGACATTTACCTTCCAATATAAAATGTCATATAAGCCAAGTGAACTCGCAGCCACGTGGGGGGTGGGGGGGAGTGGTGTTTATACGCTTTCAGCACTAACCACTGACACAACCTGATTTTGTACATTCAAATTCTGGCCCCAGGTGAAAAGCCCTCTTGGAAAATGGCCCTTCAAACTACGCAGCCCTTGCAGAAACACTTTTTTTTTTTTTTAACACACAGAGAAGGTGGGGTTTTCTCCCTTTCCTTTTCACATCCAATTCACTAGATACTCATTGTGAAGTTTGCCAGACTTCCATTAAGTCCCTTTCCTTTGTTACAATTTTGAAATCTCCATCATCAGTCAAACCGGCACATGCAGGTCTGGTTTCATCCTAATTATTCATGCCCCTAACTACAAAAGCAAAAAGACAGATTCATCTCTTATCCCCCAGGTTTGATTGATTTATGCCAAATAAAGGCAATTAGTAGCCATATGGACACCCTCACCTGCCTAATGGAGATACTCCCTCACTGGGTAATGTTTCCCACACAATCTGTACTAAGTGAACTGGAGAGCCACGCAGAGATCCTTTGTATAGAGCGAGGTTAGCGCATCTCAAATCGGGGATCGGGAGCTGACATCCGCCGGAGCTCAGCTCTGTAAGCCGCATGCTGGCGTGGCTCTGTGTCCACCTGGAAGAAGGCATCTCCTCTTTTGCACAAAGCCACCTCAGCCTGCCAAGTCATGTGCCCAGAGGGCTGAGTTCTCCCATGGTGCATTTTTCTAAATTCCCACCAGATACCTTTATAGACTAACTGGCCATAGAATTATTCCACCCTGTGAATGTCACATCTTCTCTGGTTCTTGTTTTCCTCTAAAATGAAAAAAAAAATGGACAAAATAAATTCTAAGCCTCCTCCCGGGTTTAAGACTCTAAACGAGAAAAGCTTAGGCTTCATGCTGCAACCCTATAAACATAACTCTCCCCCCACCTTACAAGTGCACTTGATTTATATGGCATTTTATCTGGGAAAGTAAATGTCACTGTAACATTGACGAGTCGTGACTAATTCTTTGGATTTTTCAGAGATGCTGTGTGATCTGCCTAAGAGGAAGAAACGGCTGGAAATAGACATGGTACAGGCTTCCTGTGGGACCTCGGGCAGGACTTCTCTGTGGACGCCAGTTCTAGTTCTCCTGCTCATCCCCCAGGGGCTGCCTTAGATACCTCGCCCCTCTCTCCACCAGGAAGGACAGAACCATTGGCCCAACATACAACTAGTAGTCAGAATGGCCAATGAGAGGGTAGCTATGAATAGGTTTGGCTCCACAAATGTGTCTGCTACGTCCTCCCAGAGGCTTTTATCCTCCAGACCAGCGGTCGCCAACTGGTGGTCCCTGAGGTCCGAAAGGTTGGTGACCGCTGCTCCAGACTGTCCCAAAGTTCTTTTTGATCATGTGCCTCCTGATTTTTTTCTTCCCCATTTTTCCTACTTGTCAATCGAGCATATGAGAGTGAACATCTGCTTTCCAGTCTATTTTTGTCACTTGCGGAATCCATCTGCTGCCCAGAGAAGGTTGGCATGAGGTCTTAGTGGTTCCTCCTGGTGCTGCCCAGTGAATGTGCTCCACCGTGACTTTCAACATTGGAGAAGAAAAGGAGAAGCATTTCATTGCAACAGAGAACATCAACCAATCACTTGCCTTGGAATAAAATGAAAGAGTAAGCCCTCCACGGCACTGCACAGCAAGATACACCTGAGCATCTCCTACGTGAGGTCCTACCACAGGATTTGGAAAGCAGGGACTCAAAGAAACTGAAGCACAGATTCTGCTTATGCAGCCGGAGAGACACAGCGCAGAAATCGGCATTCTGAAATAAATGCATTAATCCTGGAGGAGACACGGGCTTCCTCTATCTCCCACTTCAGATTTGATTCTCACCTTTCTGGGGAAAAGTGAGACTGAAGCAGTCCCGGTTGGCATGAATGCTGGCTGTGTGATGTGAGGAATTTCCACGTGGAGGATGCTGAGGTCGGGCTGCATGGGAGATTCCCCGGGGGCATCAGCCTGCTGCCCTGTGTCTCCACTCTGGCCCCCTCCCAGCATTTCAGCAGTGGCAGGTGTCGTGGGAACGTCCATCAAGCTTCCTCCAGCCTCAGAACCGGAGAATCAGAGAATGTCTCACTAAGAAATGGAAACTAGAAATTACCGAGATAGCCCGATCCTTTCCTCCCTCCACAAGCACCGGTCCCAGGCTTGGCTGCTTGCTGTGGTCCGAAGCAAACATTTAACCAAAGAAACATCTCTGGAAAGCTTCTATGACTTGCTGGTGCCGCAATGCCCAGCCTATGACTATCATTTTAAATATCCAGCACCAAAACCCAAATCCACCTAGAGTGCAGCTGCCATCAGTCACAAGTGGGCTGCCCCCTATGGCCACACCCTGTTTGCCCGGAAGTGGAATGAGCTTTGGAGGCGACCCCGGGTCCAAATTCCAATCTGTCACACGCGGGCAAATTATTTAACCTCTCTGAGCCTCAATTTCCTCGTCTTTAAAAAGAGCTAATAAATCTCCACTTGCAGGATTATTTTGTGAACTAGAAAAATATATTTAAAAGAGCCAATGAAATACCTGTCCCAGGGTGGTAGGACATCAGCATTTTAGCTTGCAGCAAGTCATTCCGCGTTCCTTTCTTGCCTCCCACCCGATCAGCAACACCAGAAAGGAGAAAACTAATCCAGCAGGTGCTGTACCCAGGGAAGGTCTCACTATGCAACCTCCTTCATTTTGACTCCTAACAGCAGCAAGAGTGCAAAGTCAGCCTGCCACAGGCACACACTGGAGGTATTATTCATTCCAATGCAAGTTACAGATGCCTCTTCACCCAAACCTGACCTCTGCAACCTTAGATAACATGCAGGTGGACCAGTGAAAGGCGGAGGTTTGAGAAGAGGGTATGTAAAAACCATGACCCAACTTAAAGAAGAGAGTTAATCCCACAAGGTTCCTTCTGGCTTAGCCCAGCTGCTGATTCTAAATATGGCACATCCCTCTGTCCGTGGACTCCTTGTTAGGATCACAGAGAGGTCGTGGATGATGCAGAGAGATTTCCGGAAAGCATGGGGCAGGCTCCGAGAGGCCTCTGTGCCTGAGTAATAAGACTAAACAAAACCAGGTGCCAGGTGCACACGGAAGCTGCTGGCCATCATGACCACCTGTGCCCAAATGCCTACTTGAATCACGGAGAGTGACAGTCCTCAGTGATTCAAGTAGGTATTTGGGCACAGGTGTTGACTGAAGCTGGCGTGATCGCTACCTTGACAAATTTGGATGCTCGCTCCAGTTTCATGAATTTGCATCATTGGGTGACTTAAAAAAGTGCATCAGTAGTTCAAACTACAACCTCTTCGTTCTCGCCATGCTAAAAACGAAAGGGGCTGCTATCTAATCACAAAGCTCTATGTTAGTGCTTTTACATCTACAAATACGATGTAGAAGCACAATTTTGATTCTTAAAAAGATTCTTGTCAAGAATTTACATTTGCCTTATGGGGAGCTGGAGGAAAGTTACCAGAAGTGTCCAACAAGTTCTAGTGACCAAACTCACAATCTCTCCATGCCTGTACTAATTGAAAAATCAAATATCTGTTTTTAATAACGATCTCCCATAAATAGTTCCTGGCTTGAGTCAGATTTCCAGTGTGCCTTCTCTCAAGGGCAGGGGGAGAGGCAAACTCTCTCATATTGTTCTCAAATGCCAAAGGCAGTTCTTTGGCTCAGAGACTGTTCCCAAATTGATGACTGCCATTCCTCTTGCCACCTCCACCCCCCTCGCCCACCTACTGCCACCCAATTCTGTCAGCTCTGGCAGCAGGGGGGTGACTTTTACCTCCAAAAGGGAGAAAAAAAGGAAGAAATAGAACTTTAAAATCCTTCCTAGTTAGGAGGAGCCGTAGAGAACCTTAGGTTGCTCTGGGCAGAAACCGAGCTTCAGTTGAGGACGTGCCAAAGAGCCAGCCGGGGCCACTGCCATAGCCAGGTGTGCACGAGAGCACCCACAGAGCTCTGCATCACCGCCACTCTTCCCCACAGACTCACAGGACCTGAACACGCAGGCCCACGTGCGCACAAAAGTTATTTCCGAGCCAGAAACAGGCTCAGACCCACATGCTGAGATCAATACACAAACCACAAAGGAAATGCTCACAGAATGAAAGCCCCGGCATATAAATAGCCTATGTTTCTTTCGTTCAATGTTACTGCGAGAAAGAGAATAAATTACCGAGAGAAAAACTGAAGTTGGGAAGGAAAAATTAAGTGTCTGAGTCAGGAAAAGGGGCTTGACCCCAGAAGTAACCCCGGGCAGAATAAAATTTTGTATAAAATGGAGTTTGTTGTATAAAGGGATGCAAGGAAAGATAAGGGATGGAAATCTGAGGCTGTTTCATTATAATCCTAGTACCTAACGGAAGCAGATTCCAGTGGGAAGCAGACTGAAGTTGTTGTGAATCTGTGCAAACATCCATGTGTAGGTCTTTGCCGTAGAAAGTGAAGGCTATGTATTTCCCATCGGGGCCGTTTTAGTCTCTGTCATGGGAGGATTGCTTTGGCGGGCCTTTGATTCATGCAGACGGAGGGCAGGTTCCTTCCCATTCTTTTGGGAAAGCCTGAATCCCCAGAAGAAACCCAGTGTAAAAATTTCAGACTTGACATGTTGAGTGTCTATTTAATAGTGGAAATTGGCTGCATGAACAGAACTATATGTGCAGAGGTAAAATTGTGGCTTGTTTTGTTTTCTCTCCCCACGCTGGACTGAGAACTGATCTGTCTTTGAGGTTCTGGTTTGTTCTTGAGACATCACACTTGCATTATCCAGACTTCTGCTCTCGGGAGAGAGAAGCTGGACTATTAGGAGGGCAGTGAAGTCCTATTCACACACACCCCTCCCCCCCTCCCTCACCCTCATCCCCCTCCTGGCCGCTGGACCCCACAGAAGCCTGACTTGAGCCTGAAGTATCCAGACTTGGAGCCCTATCAGTTGCTGCATTGTATTGCCGGGGACACGGCGGACAGCCACACTGTGAAATCTCCGCAGGAGGAAAATGGATTCTCAAGGCAGTCATCCTGGGAGAAGTAATCCAGAGGTTTTTTTAAAAATGCCTTGACATCTGTCGGGGAACTTGGGTCTGGACTCTCAAGCATGTAGAGCAGTGGTTCTCAACCTTCTGGCCCTTTAAATACAGCTCCTCATGTTGTGACCCAACCATAAAATTATTTTCGTTGCTACTTCATAACTGTAATGTTGCTACTGTTAGGAATCGTAATGTAAATATCTGATATGCAGGATGGTCTTAGGCGACCCCTGTGAAAAGAGCCGTTTGACCGCCAAAGGGGTCGCGACCCACAGGTTGAGAACCGCTGATGTAGAGGCTTGAGGCAGTCCGGGTGGTGTGGGGGAGCTGGAGGTGGGTCCAGAATCAACAGAACAAGAGACTCCGAAGCTCCGTTTAGGTCTGAGGCTTTATGAGACCATCCACCTCTGGCAACAGCTATACGCTATTGTCTGGGGGTTGTCTGTTTATCTTCAGGGCCTCAGTGTGTCCTTCTGAACTGAGCCTCGTGGTGGCTGTCCTGAAGGGAGCGAGGGAGACACAGGAAGAGGACAGGGTGGTGGCCCCCCACCGAGGACGGGACAGGCACCACGCAAGTCCTCTCCATGGCGCAGGGTTAGCAATGGGGCAGGATGAGGGCACCAGAGTGAGAAAACTAAGAGCCCTCTTGGAGAATACCCAGCAGACAGCACCCTGCAAATTCCTCAGAATCAATGAAATGTATTCTGAAGGGGAATTCTTTCTAGCAATTTGCGTACTGAGGTTCCTTGCCATAATAATTTAAGATGAAAAAAGAAAATGTAATCTACTTTTTTTTTTTAATCACAGGCTGGTGGAGGTTTGGATTATTCCAACATAATGCTCCCAGAATGAAAGCCCCGGTATATAAATAGCCTATTTACTGAAGTTAGTAGTACTAGACCCTGTTGTAAAAACCGCTGGTTCTCACCACTCCTGGCCCTCCTTTCCTTCTAGGGATCCAAACACTTTACTTCCAGCCCCGTACTTGAGTGCCCATGAGCAGAAGTGATACCTGAGGTGCCACTTTTTTATGTCAAACCAGCTAAGGGCTGGGCGCCATCGCCAGGCTTTCTTCTCCTTTGCGGCTGAAGATCACACGTTGCGATGAAATGGCAGAATCAAAAGCAGGTGGCGACCTGGATCCTGAGTCAATAGAGAGAGGAGGGCATTCCACACCCCCTCACCCCCACCCACCCCTCCAGACCTGCGTCAGACTTTGTGTGAGCAAAAAACATGCTTTTGTTGTATTAAACCAATTAGATTCCAGGTTTGTTATGGCAGCATAGTCTAGCTAGCCTGTCCTAACAAATGCCGACCCATTTTACAGACAGAGAAGTAAGGTTTATAAAGCATGAGGTTATAAAGCGTAAGACGCTTGTCCAAGGTCACAGAATCTACTACTGTGGGAGAGAAAAGATTCAAAGTCAGGCTCTTCTAACTCCAGAATCTGAGGTCTTTTTAAAAAAATCCTCACCGGAGGATGGCTGGAGCCTCCCCCGCCCCCCCTCTCTCTCGATATATATATATATTATATATATATAATATATATATACACACACATATATATATTTAAATATTTTTTAGAGAAAGAAGAAGGGAGAGAGAGAAACATTGATGTGAAACAGAAACATTGATTGATTGGTTGCCTCCTGTACACACCCCACTCAGTGATGGAACCCACAACCTTTTGGTGTACAAGACAATGTTCCAACCATCTGAGCCACCAGCCAGGGCCAGAATCTGAGCTCTTAATTTTGTCTATCACTATCATCATCATCATCATCATCAACACAGTCATCATCTATCAAACACTGATTCTTTGCACATAAACGCTGATTCTACAAACACAATTCTGGAAATTATGAACTAAGGCACAAAAAGAAAGGATGAACTCCAAATTTCTTAATCACTAAGAGTTGAAATATAAACAAAACGTCCTTAAATCATTATATATATAATGCTATTTTCATTATATTTTTTCCTGGTACTCTAAGAACTTCCAAGTATAATCTATAGTTGGAATGAACAAGTTAGGCATAAAACTGAACATAGAATATGATTCAAAGATGTAAATGTAATCATTAATATGTAATCTTTTTACATATGTATGTAGAAAAAAAAGACTTGAAAGAAATACATAAAATAGTAATTTATTCATCCCACGAATACTTACTGAGTTTGTGCCAAGTACTCTTTGGTGCAGAAACAGGGCCGACATAAGACAGACAATATCTCTGCCTCTTGACAGCTTACATCCTAGTATTATTTCTTGAGAAAAAAAAAAAAGGAAGCCATTGGGGAATTTTTATTTTCTTCTGCGTATTTTCCTATTTTTCAATTTTTAAAGACCTTACTTCCTTGTTGTTAAATGTGTTTGCATTTATTAGAATAGGCTAGCTAGAGTATGTTGCTGTAACAAATAAACCCTGGAATCTAACTGGTTTAGCACAACAAAAGAGCATTTTTGCTCACATGAAGTCTCATAGTATACTATTTATACACCATCAGAAATTTATTTGAATCTACTATTCCCGACTGAATCCCACCATACAAACATGATCCAGTTCTCTCAGAATCTTTAGAAGAATATTAGTTAGAATTGAGAGCGTGCCTCTTAAAGACACGTGGTAAGGGGAGGAAATTATGACTGGAATTATTACATTTTATAATTTTTAAGCTACTGGTTTCTTCCAATAAAACTGGCAAAGAGATGACAACAAAAATTGAGTTGAATGACAAGATAATTTAATATCATGCCTCACAGACAATAACAGCAACCAGTAATTATATTTTCTGAACCAAAATATGAACATGTAAGTTATGACTGTAGGATTATCTATGGAGACAACAGAATGTAGCATTTGAAATTGAAATGTATGGCTGCCATATCCAGAATGATCATCAAATATTTATGAATCCAGCTCTAGCCATTCTATTAGCAATAAACTAATAAGACAAGATTCTTAACTTCACTTAAGATAAACAGCCCCTCTTTCTCTTCTTGCCATGTGCAAATCACAACATGTCAGCTGCTTGTGTTTCCTCAATTTGCAAACATAAGAGCGGAACACTAAGACTAGGTGAGAACTATGGAGCTCTCTGCCTCCCGCCCCCTCTCCCTAGCTGTTATATCCTCTATCATTTCTATAGACATGTAATTTTCCCCAAGCAAAGTCTCCACTCAAACCACAGGCATCAAAGGGCTGTCACTTCTCACCTCAGTACCTAACTGACCCATCTTATTCAGGATCTAAAGAATTCTTTGTGACTGTGTAAAAATTCCTGGTTATTTTTATAACTTTAGATGAACACTAATCAATCAGTTGTAGGCAAAAGAAGTGAAGGGGGGAAGATAAGAAATTTTATAGGCTGGATGATTGAGCTAAAAGGGATATTTAGGTTTATCGATTCCAAAGTCATCATTTTACACAAGAGAAGTCAGGGTCCCTGAAGTTATCCAAAATCCAGCCCTGATTCCTCATTGGAAAGTGTATGAGCTATGGGAACAGGGACTTTATCTTCTTCACCAGGTGTGCCTGCCTGGAACACTGTGAAGTGAGTGGATTGATGTGCAGTGAATAAATGCCATCTCAGAAGTAGAAACCATGTGCCAAAGGTTCTGACTGCGGACACAGGCAGGGGTGGAGCCGATCCCTGCAGGGAGTGGGCCTTCGGTGGGACCCAGGATCTGGAGCGTGACATACTCAGGGGGGTTGAGTCGGAGCTGGGAAACAGGAGCAGGACTGGCTGCAGAGACTGGGAGGATGCAGACAGGCAGAGCAGTGTCTGCCTGCACAAGGACACACCACTGGCATCAGGGTGTCCTTCCCAAAGGCAACAGGACAGGAAACTTAACAGGAGGACCTCAGATCAAGCAGAATCAGGAGAATCGGGAAAGAAGGCAAGCCTCAGCCAGGGAAAGGGAGGAGACCATAGTCCTAGAGAAACCAGGGTAGAGGCATTAACAAGACATAGTAGGTGCTCAATAAATAACTATCTAATGCATGAATAAATGACTACTGATTGGCAGTTAAATGGAAGTTCAAGTTTCCCCTCATTACCTGTGGGCCATTTTCCCACCTACCCATCCCTACCACCCCCAAATAAAACCCTATAGCAGCAGTAAAATACAGGGACACTCTAGCAGAGCAGAGTAGCCCCCCCAGCCTGAGAAGGTCCAGCCCCATAAGCAGTCCCACAGGGCAGCTGGGAGAAGAGAGAGTCCTAGGTGCTTTGTCAACCCCCTTCTCCCCATTTGCAACACTTGGGCTTCTGGAGGACCAAAGAAAGGACTGGCGTGCTAATGAACATCTTTAAGGCCATGAAACACTTTATGCTAATAACACTGAGATGTTCTACACACCACAGAGACTCTGACTTAAAAACCGGAGTTGGAGGGAGGGTGGAGGGAGAGACCGTAGTAGCATTTAAAGACCAGGCAGTCAGAAGTCCTAAGTTCCAGAGACAATTTTATACAACTAACTGGATCTCCTGGCCCCAGTTTCTTCAGCTGTAAAATGAGCAAGATAATAGTAGAAGATCCCTAATCTACTTTGGTGTTAATCATATTTTTGTTCCTATCTAAGGCCTAAAATGAGGCATCTCTGAGTCTCTAATAATTGAATCTCATGCCAAATAACTGGCTAATAGCTCCTCCTGCTCTTTCTTTGGAAAAACAACCCTCCTGTACAATGAAGCCAAAGTCTACTTCTGTGAGAGCTGGAAGCTACAGATAAAGATCTCCTTTACTGATACAAGAAGCAATCATCACTGTCCGCTCTCCGTTCCTTCATTTCCAGTCCAAAGTCTCTACCACGACACTGGGCTACAGAAGTCATTGTATGTCCTTGAATGTCATAACAATGATATTTTCTGCAGACACGATTAGAGCCTGTCAGACATCCTGGTTACTGCAGCAGCTTTCTCCTACCGAAAGGTTAACTCTCTGAGAACAGGACCTAGTCCATTCACTGGAGCATCTCTCAGAGCACCTGGCAGGCTGCCTTGTACTTGGTGGGGCCTGCAAACATCTGTTGGGTATTTTTTCATACATTTTCATCAGATGTGTTCCTATACATGGTTTAGTGTCTCTCTCCTGCTTTAATAATTGGTTTAGAATTTCCTTGTGTACAGATAATGACTCATCCTTCCATTAAAGACCCCCTTATATATACCAAGTCATTATGTTGCATACCAAAAGTAATGTAATGTTGTATGTCAATTAAATTTCCATAAAAAAGACCCTCTAGCTATTTTGTATCACTGTACACCTTTTGAAAGTACATAAAGGAAAAAGTAAGTCAAGCCAGAATGTAGCAACTTGTGCTTGTTAAGGGTAAAATGCTAAATATTGTAGGCTTTGTGGGCCATAGAGTCTCTGTTACAACTACCTAACTCTGCAGTGTACTCCTGTTTCAATAAAACTTTATTTACAAAAACAGCCAGTGGCCATATTGACCTATGGATTGTAGTTTTCCAATCCCTGAATTAAATCTCAGAACATAAAAAACAAGAACAATTTTTATCACTTTGCCAATCTCAATGAAAATCATTTGATCCTATACAGACTCTAAAGGAGCAAATTAAGAAAACAGACAATAATAACATGATAATAACTATTTTCAAAACTAAAGCAATAACTGTGTATTGATTATGGCTAGACACTAGCCAATCACTTAACTATATTAAATACTATATACATACGACTGACTATGGATTTAAATATGTAACCACAAACCATCTATCAATATGTTTCAAAACCATAAATCCTGTCACAATAACATTCATACTAAAACTCTGGCTATTTCTAAAACCTATGCCTAGAACAAACTTCCCCTCGCCTGTTCCAGAAAGGTTTCTCCTGGGCAATATACTCTGGGTGAAACCAAGGGAAGAAGTGGGCAAAAATTATGAAAAACTGTGGGTAGTGACCGCTTATCTCTCCCATAATACAATCAGTACAGAAATAAGAGAGAAATCAGTTTTCACGTTCTCCACAAAGGTGTAAAAAGGAGTCTTGGTTCACACACTTCGCTCTATGAAGAGGGGAAAAAGAAAGCCCTAATATTTATCAACTACCTTTTTTGGCTATTGCTTAGAACCAAGAGTTGGAAGTTTCTCTTCACTCACCGGCCATCCGAGGACTCTGACGCTGGCACTGGGCACCTGTCCTGGTTCCTGCAGCTTCTGCAAAAGAGATCCCTCCACCCCAGACTCATCCCTCCCGGACAGCTGGTACCTCGCGGGCTCCTGTGCGCACCCACCAGACACAAACTACACAGTATCCGCCTGGAAGCGGGGTGCTGTGCTCAGCGTAATCGCCACAACCCCTCCCCATGAGGTTCCTAAATAATAAACCGAGTTAAACTCGAGTGGTCTGACTCCCTGGAAAAGGAGAAAGAAAAAGATAGGGTGCCTCTGCCAACAGATAACAAAGGCTGCAAGCTGATCCCCAGGAACTTGGAGTCAGTTTAAATGGCACCAGGATACTCACAGATCCAGACACACTCTGGCGCTAGACACTGGCCCGGAAAGTGGATTAGCTGGGCAGATGGCATTAGACGGAGCCGGGTTCCCTGGGAGAGTCTGCCAGCTACTGTTGAAGGGCCCACCACATGGACTTAGGAGCTCTGCAAGGACCCCATGGCCTTTCAGGACCCAGCTGTCCTGCCCCCAAGGAGTCCATGGGGGAGCACTCCCCCCTCATTCCCATCCCCGCAGACACACACATCAAGGGGATGGTTCCAGTGGTTCTCAACCTGTGGGTTGCAACCCCTTTGGGGGTCGAATGACCCTTTCACAAAGGTCGCATAAGACCATTTAAAAACACATATATAATTACATATTGTTTTTGTGATTAATCACTATGCTTTAATTTTGTTCAATTTGTAACAATGAAATTGGGAGTCACCACAACATGAGGAACTGTATTAAAGGGTCTGAGGCATTAGGAAGGTTGAGAACCACTGGTTTAGGAGAAGTGGGAGGAGGGGAGTCAGAAAACCTAGAGAGAAACAGGGTGTAAGGTCTGAGCCAGTTGATACCCAAAGGTAAGGCTGAGAGAATGTTTCCCAAATTCACTTTCCATCCTCTTTAACTAGAATTTGGTCTTTCCCTCTTTCAGGTTCACAGTCCTCGGTGAACAGAGGACCTGGGCTGGAAGGGTGACACTAAGAGGTCACAGATAAGGCAGAAGTCCCTGGGCCACCACCTTCACGAGCAACTCAACTCCTGAGCTAAAGCAATGACATCAGCATCTTACAACAGCTCTGGTAGCAAATCCCACCAGCTCCTACCGAGCAGCCCCAGATGAACGGCAGGTAAATAAGAAAAGGACATCAGGGCAGCCAGTCCCACTGAAATGGGGCAATCAATGATTCTCTTACAATATTTTTTAAAAGAAAAGGAAGAGGAGAAGTTGTTTCCCAAAAGGAAATCTAAATTGGAAATTGTCAGTGAGAAGCAACAAAACAGCAGCAACAAAACAACAACAAAAGCCTAATCCAGAATCCAAGAAGACGAGAAGATAGAGTATGTGAGGGAGGTGGGGAGACGCCGTAGGCCAGGGACGGAGAGAGCACGGGCCACCTCAGGGTGCTCCCGTGTCTGCCCTCCCACCAGAAACACTCCAGGTGGAGGATGGGGGTCCAGCCCCTGCCCCCTCTGCCTCCCCCGGACCTCCCTGGACAGGCCCGTACCTCCACTGCTCACCCCTATGACTTGAGAATATAACAAAAATGATCCCCATCTCTGGGTCCTGCACCGTGTCTTTTCAAACATCAGCAGACACAGGTAAGAAGGGCAGAGTCAGAGTCCGCTGGGCAACCAGCCCGGGATTTCCCCCCTGAGCTGGCTGGAATCATTCAGTAGCCAAAGCGCAGGAAGGAATATCTACTTTACCCTTTCCTCTGGAGCTGTCCCCATGTGACCCCCACCCCCTCTCTCTCTCACCTCAGGGCACCTGCCTCAAACAACGTCCCTAGTGTTGTCATTCACCTCATGGATAATTGATAGCATGTCAAGCTGATGCTAAGAAAAGAACAAGGTGGTGAGATGTGTGCCTGCTATAAATAGACCCACGACATGACCAGCATTTGCCAACTTTGGAGCAGAGAAAGGCGGAGGCAGACACAGCCGCTTCCCCCTGGGTCCTGGGAGAGCTGGCTCCACCCCACCCCAGCAGCCACAGCCTGTGGAGGGGCTGCGATCCCCAGCAGAGGGCCGGGGAGGTCACGCTGCTCCCCACTGCAGCAAAATGAAACACATCGCAGGGTCAGGAACTCTAGGCTTCTCTGACAGAGGCAGCAGAAAATCTCAAACAACACATGCTTTGAAACATTTGCCTCCTTCCTCCCATATTGCCTATTCCTTTATGTTAGGCAATTCATTTCTGTAGTTTGCGCTTGTGGACAGTTTTGGTTCTAAGCTTTTGTGTACATGCACTCACGAGTCCAGGTAAACAAATACGCAGTTGGCTCCTGGGCCGACTGGAAATGCGGTACATGTTAGATGCTGCAGATACCAAGAGGAAGAATTTTAAAAAGGGGGGCTTCCAGCCTCATGAGGCATTAATCAAAAAGCCTTTAGCTACAAGTAGCAAAAACCAACTCAAAATAGAAAGAAACGTAAATGGAAAAATTACTCGGATGCGAGGCCTTTCTCAGACCTCCCACTACAAGGATGCCACCAAACAAGGGAGCCAGTCCACAGCAGAGATTAGATTCAGGCTGTGGCATTCCCGCCCATATGGCCTCAAGATGGTCGCCTTTAATTTGAAGCGGGAGAGAGGGTCAGAAAACAGAGGCAAGTGAGCAAAACTTTTCAGGCTTAAAATTACTTCTATGTCTACATTGCGATCTTTGGCTTGGCTGCTCATAGATGGAACAAACTGGAAACAAATTAAAATGAACGCTCTTAATTCTCTGAGGGCACTGAGTTCCCGAATAAACAAGCCCAGTCTAGAAACTCAGTCATTGCCCCTTCCCCAAAGTAACCTGCTTGCCCAACCCTCTACCAGCAAGGAGGCTGTGACAGCTGGGCAGGCCTTGGGAAGGTCACCCTCACCTACGCCCACTTCAGATGTGTCCCAGAGAATAGCTGGAAAGGGGAAAGGGGAACAGAAGCTGCAGGTAAACAGGACCCACTGCCATCTTTGTAAGGAATGCTTACATCTCAGGATCACAGAAATGGACTGTCTAACACTCCCAGTGGTTCTCAACCTGTGGGTCGCGACCCCTTCGGCGGTCGAACAACCCTTTCACAGGGGTCACCTAAGACCATCCTGCATATCAGATATTTACATTACGATTCATAACAGTAGCAACATTACAGTTATGAAGTAGTAACGAAAATAATTTTATGGTTGGGTCACAACATGAGGAACTGTATTTAAAGGGCCAGAAGGTTGAGATCCACTGCCTAAGCATTGGTGTCTACAAGCAAAGCAGCCAACTAGAAAACACTGGAAACTGGAAGAATGAGGCTTGGGTCCGTGGTCCAGTTCCTAAATGGTGACTGAGAAAGCCCCTCAACCTTGCAGAAGGAGGTCAATCATGGAAGGTTCTTAGGAGAGATATATTTGGAGCCAGACATTCACCAAGCACATCAGTTAAACTAATTAAGTTCTTCCTCAACAATAACGGACAGAAGAATCAGAGCTCTGAATGCAACAGAACCGCCGGTGCACACACATCACCCACAAACCTGTTTCCTGCAGAGGCCTTTCAACCAAGCAGAGAGGAGAGCCCTCCCCTGCTCCCAAGCAGAGCATCTAATCAATAATCCAGACAGGAGATAATATGCCAAGAACCGCTGGGCCCTCCCAGCCAAGCATGACCTCAGGGGCGCCTGGTTATCAGGCTCTAAGTCCACGCCTAGGAAATGATGGAAACAGGCCCTTGGCCGCACAGCCCTTTGCTCATTCATTTGTAAGCCACACTAATAATCCCATGATGCAAACACAGGGGGGGGTGGGGGAATCATTCAGGAACCATCAGGAAGGTTATTTTTGAAAGACATAAGGGAAATGATTATAATGATTTATTAAAATCTCACAATGTGAGAAAGTAAGATTGGCAAACAAAATCCAATTAAGGAATTCACCAAACAAAAAGGAGTCACACTCCTCCAGCCTGAGGCTGACAAAGAAGCCATTCAGTAAAGAGCTTTATATGCTAAACGGGACTGTGTGAGCCTAGTTATTTTCCATGCAGTGCTGTTCTTAAAAGAGCTATTTAGCTTCAATCATCTCCAGAATCTAAGAGACTAAGTGTTTACACTTGTGCAGTTTTTTTATTTAAATTCTAATTTTAAAATGAACTTGCCTCAGAGACTACATTGAATGGATTTAAGAGTTGCTTAATATAGTTTGTTCATAGGGCTAACTCCTCAACACCTTTTCCTTCCCTCCTCTTAATTTCTCCTCCCCTCTTCCCTCCTCCTCTTATCTCCCCTCCTTTATCTTCCCCTTCCTAATACCTAACCCCCATAAGTTTCTCCTCCTCTCATCCAGTTATATCTACCTACCTTCTTTGTCTCTCAGCCATATGGGCTCCACATATTTTGGATGTGTTTCTGCATATATAACCGGTTTGTTTATTTGTTTTTAAAATATTTCCCTTTTTATTTTTGTTTCTTCTTTGGAGTTTATCAATAAACATTCTCTAAGATCTCAAAAACAAAGGAAGGAAAGTTGTCCTCTGACTCTTCACACCTTTCCTGGGTGCCCACACTCCCCTGCGCTCTAGTGAACGCTGCCTTCACTTTACAGGACATCCCCAGGTTTCCCTCCCTTTCCAGGGAAACCTCGAGCCAAGTCCACAGTTCTGTTCCAAGGCCAAGGCTCTAGTGACATTTCCCAGTCCCTTCTACAGCTACCGAGGCTGGTCGCCACATCCTCTCCATTACCTCAACTTCCTCCTTTGGTTTCCTGAGTTACTCATTCCTGATTTTTCTATCCCCTCTTCTTCTCAGGCTCCCCTTCTTCCCTCAGTAACTGCTGGTGTCCTCTCTTCTCCACTTGATTTCCCTAGAAGTCACCCAGTTTCACGCTCTCTCTACTTCCCAATGGGGGGGAGTCCCAACATTTTGTCTCTGCCTGTGACCTCCCTCCTGACGAATGAGCCAGAAGTGAACAGCTCACATTCAAAATGTCCAAAGCTGTACCCATGTCCCTCCACAACTGTACTTCCTACGAGAATAAAAACGTTCAAGTCAGGACCTGGAAATCAGCTTAATACGCTACTCGTCATTTCTCTCACAGCCAGTCACTACAGCCACTTGTCCTTCCCACCCTTCGCTGCTACCAGGCCAGTTGAGGACATCCCCTCCCACCTGGATCTTCCCACTTCCAGTGAGGTGAGACAAGTTGCTACCATCTTACCATGTATTAGTGGTTCCACACCAACTACAAAGTAAATCTAAGCCGTTTGATATGTACCTATCTCACATTTCCCTTCCTACCTTCTAGCTACCCCAAATTATGTATAGTCTTCCAAATGCATAAAGCCATTCCAAACTTTCCCATCTATTCTCTTTTTTAGGGGGGATGTGGGTATAAGAGGGTGCGGGTGCATACCCTGTTTTTTTTTACTGGGTAACTCTTTAAGATATATTTCAATTGTTATCTGTTCCATGAAGCCTTTGTTATGGACTGAATGTTTGTGCGCCCCCCTCAAAATTCTTATGTTGAAGCCCTAGCCCCCAGTGTGACTGTATTTGGAGAAAGGACCCTTAAGGAAGTAACTAAGGTTAAATGAGGACATAAGGGTGGGGCCTTAATCCCATAGGATTAGTGTCCTTATAAAATTCATTCTCTCTCTCTCTCTCTCTCCCCTTCCTCTTTCTCTCCCCCCCCCCCC
>NW_006287901.1:286754-288026 GCF_000327345.1 Myotis davidii | reverse complement strand
CCCCCCCCCCCCCCCCGCATGCATGCATGTACTGAGAAAAGGCCATGTGAGGCCATAGCAGAAAGGTGGCTGTCTGCAAGGCAGGAAGAGAGCTCTTATCAGAAACCAAAACTTACTGAAACCTTCTTCTTAGACGTTCAACTTCTAGAACTGCAAGCAAATAAGTGTCTGTTGTTTAAGCCACCTGGCCTGTGGTATTTAGTTATGGCCGCCCTAGCAGACTCATGTGCCTTCCTTAATCCCCTCTTCTCACCCTAGAGAGACTCGGTCATTCTTTCCTATAGCATGTACAACTAACCATTACAGCATCCACCATCCTGTAATACTTCATGTTTTTATGTCTTTCTCACCTTCAAACTCTAAACTCCTGAAAGAAACAGGTCTTCCCATTTTTTGTGCTCTTTTGGTTTAGCATAGTATCTACCCAGAATAAGTGTTCCATAAATGCTTATGATGTGAATTAATAAAGTTGTAAATGAAATGAGTGAAACTGAACTCTGTTTCATTTGAGTTTACACATGGTTGTTCAGGGTATAGGTGTGTTGGGGGGGTGGATTATAAGTGCATGTATGTCTATACAATGACATGGTTTATTTGCAAGGGGTGATAGTGCAAGTAAATCAATGTGTTCACACCCTATTGTAGAACCATTTCTCCATCCCCTCCCCATATCCTCCTGCATTCTCCTCATGCAGCTCTCACACAGAAGGGATCACCTTATACCATTATATACCTGTGTCTCATCTTCCTTTGTTTTCCCTCCACTTGAGGCAGTTGGCCAGTTACCTCCCGCAGCACCACGTTCTATTTCCCTTGGCCGGAGCTGACAGCGTGAAGCCAGACTGAAGTCACTGGCTCAGGACATCTCGCTAAACCAATGAAATCTCAATGTAGAGCCTGTTCCCCAGACGCTGGGAACTCTCTTCAACACTGCTGGACAGACCTACCTATTTATGAACTACAACATAGCTGAGAAGAACAAGATGACGGCATCCACCTGGCAGGAGTTGGGGTGTTGTTTTTTAATTTTAAAAAAAGGGAGTTTTAAGCTTATAGTGAACTGGAAAATCATGCTTATTTTTCCAGCTTGGAAGCAGATCTTCCCTGCACCCAGGGGAAATCAGTCCTCCGTATGCTTTCTCTTTTCCTTGCTATTTATGACAGCTTGGAACAAAGAGCTCTAGTCCTGAAAGTTTTGTTTTAACTTTTTTGTGTGCAAATGAACCTTCTTTTCCCAATAGCTTAAGTTTTACATGCTAATTTGGAGGGAAA
>NW_006287901.1:277352-286714 GCF_000327345.1 Myotis davidii | reverse complement strand
AATGGATGTGAATCTACTTTACCGCCTTCTCCCCAATCAAAACTGCAAAAATCTCAGAAATGACACCCGTGCCCCCTACACCGATAGTGCCAACATGGCCCTAAGAGCCTGTGGGGAGCATGGGGCTCAGATCTCCCTGAGGTTCACTGCGCCTCAGGCTGTGGCCCAAGTAAACGCAGCTCCAACATGTATTTCTGCAGGGAGAAGCCTGAAGGGAGGCAGTCTGGTGAGAAAACGGAGAAAGAGAGTGGGTTCTCAAAGCCATGTTTGCAAAGCACTTGACATTAGACTGAGAGAAAGCCTGCTATATCCCTCCCCAACAGTGCTGCCGACACTATTATGGGTGAGATCACACTGAGTGTGATGAGAAGATACTTAAGCCAAACGCGTCGTGTGTTTGTAATCATGACAATTTCTTACACTTCCCATTCAGGTGCTTTGAGTTTACTCAGCAAGGAACCACTGAATTCACATATTTTTTATAGTATCTACATTCTAAATTGATAGTGATTCTCAAGCAGCTATAGAAGTGGTTCACAATATAATATAGAAAGGGCAAAAGAAATGCTTAGTTAATCACAGGCCTGAGGTGGGTGATCAGGCTGTGCACACACACACACACACACACACACGCACACACACACACTGAGCATCCTCAGAAAATTGTTTTGACAGGCTCATGGCTCATTGTTCAGAAGTGAAAATGTGATACCCTGAGGAACTGAAAAACAAAAAGCCAAGGCTGTTGTGCCGTCTTTGCTACCCCAGTGGAAGTAAGAAAAACTGAGCAGAACATGTGTGCCTGGTCCTGGTTGGGTGGCTCAGTTGTTGGAGCATGGTCCCTTACACCAGAAGGTTGTGGTTTCAGTCCCCAGTTGGGGCTCATACAGGAGGCAACCAATCAATGTTTCTCTCTCATACCTATGTCTGTCTGTCTGTCTGTCTCTCTCTCTCTCTCAAAATCAATAAAAACGTATCTCGGGTGAGGATCATAAAAGAAGAGCCTGTGTGCCTGGAAAACACAGGGGTAGACTGACTCCCCTCTCCTCTTCTCTACCTCCCATCAGGAACCTGCTGCCTCAGGGTTACTCCCTTTCTTTGAATCAGCTGGACCCACTGCACCTGCTCTCCCTGTGGCCCCTTTCCCTTCTGGTCCCTGTAGATGACTATGGTGATTTCTAAACAGCCTAGAGCCCCAAGGGAAGAAGTGGCATTTTTCAAAACTCTGGGCTTACACCCAGCCAACTCCTTCCACCTCCCTCCTCCCCAAATCCTGAGTGCCTCTGCCAGTAGCCCGTTGTCATGGTTACTCTAATCTTTATCTGCTCGCTTGTTAAACAAGCCGACTTCTTCCAAGCCACCTCCTGGTTGCCCCCACCTCCATGTCCTTCATTGCCTCCCCTCCCCATCCTCATGCCTGTCCTTTCCTGGGGATGAACGGACTGCAGTAATCACTTCCCAGCCCACCCTCCAGTCTAGCAGATCCTCTCAGGAAGATTTTCTTTATGTTCCTAAATGGAAAAGTACCACTCATGACAGAAACAACCAGTGGTTAGAAATGAAGGTTCTACACAAGAAGAGGAAAAAATAGGCAGAAGGTGTAAGTCCAATGGGAACTGTTTTTGGCAAAAAGAAGTCAGTGTCTAGGAAAGTTACAGGACAGGCCTACTGGGGTCGGCTAATGCCACTCCACCCAGTGAGCTACTCTCAGAATAAGACCTGAGTCCTAGTCTATAGCGACCAGCCCTCTTCTCCTGTTGACATGCTCACACCACAGTCCTCATTCCTCCAAGTTAGAAGGTGACATTCCCTCCTCTGGTCCTGGCAACGCCCTTCAGGCTGCTCTGGATTCTATTACCTCTGCCTCCTTCAGGATCTTTTCTACAGCTTTACTGAGGTATGATTGGCACACAAAAATTGTATATATTTAAAGTACAACTCAATGTATTGATATACATATATATATTGTGAAATAATCACCAAGATAAGCTAATTAACGTACAGATATGCTCAAATAGCTTTTTTTCCTTCCTCCCTCCCTTCCTTACTTTTTTGTAATAAGAACACTAATTCAATCAAAATTTCCTCAGTCTCCTGAATCATAAACCTGTTTCTTTCAGCTGACTCTTTCACTTCAAGTATGTAAAATGTAATTTCCCATCTTAAAACAAAATCCACTTTTAACCCCACATTACCCTCTAGGTCATGCCCGCTCATCTTCCTCTTTGGAAAGTCACCTCCCTGTCCTGTGGCTATACCCTGGTTGCATTCAACCTGCAGCTGTAGATGCCCTCCAGTACCGCGCAGAGCCAGGTTACTCAAAACTTCCCTGTTATTCTATTCCGTGCACACCTTTCTCCCTTTTAGCTGTCGTACTCCCTAACAAGTGGTGATTAACAGGCAGGAATCTAACATTCTCTCACTTATGTTCAATTCTTGGCCCTGACATTTAACAGCTCTGAGGGATTTCAGCCAGTTATTAAAGCTCTCTATTGCCTCAGTTTCCTCCTGTTTCAATGAGGTCGTAATAGTACCTGTCTCATCAGGTTATTGTGATGGTTAAATGAGGCAACACATGTAAAACAACCAGAGCAGTGCCTCCTCATAGGAAGTCACATGAAAATCACTAGTGACATTCCATCATCCAGCAGCAGGGAACAGACAAGTGAGCAAGGCATGTAACATTTCTGTTCCAGTTCCCAGTCATTGACAGCCACTGTAAACTGGCTTTCCATGTTGTCTCACAACCAGTCCACACTGCTCCTGCTCATGAGACCATTATAAAGGGTGCTCCCTGAATATGGAATACCCTTACCTCAACATTGATTACACAGACAATTCCTCCTCACTCTTCAAAACTATTCAAATATCACCTTCTCCAGGTGGTCTTTCTTGGTTTAGCAGTAGCCCCGCAACCCTACCCAGCCTAAACCTTCATGAGGTCATTTCCTCTGTGCTCCTCCAGTGTCCTGGGCTCACCTCCATCAGAGCACTGCTACAGAATACCATCTGCTCCCTGTTCTCCCTCCTGTAGCTTGTGCATTTCCTAATCCTAGTACCTAGTCCAATTCCTGGCAACCAGAGAACTTCACATTATTGGATGAGTAACCAAGAATGTCCCAATAGGGTTTAGCCCCATTGTCTCAATCATTCAGAGCTGTTTGAAACATCATCTCATCCAAAGTAGTCATCACCTAACTTCAGATCACCTAACATTTTTGGTTTCCATGTTCTACTTATCCTCATCTAAGTTATGATAAGTCATAACTAGGGGGCCAATGCACAGAGTCCACATGAGAAATCTGTCAGCACACCTGTTAAGTACTAACTGTAAGGACCCTGGAGAAGTTATCCAAATGGGGATGATACTATCTGACTGTTCTTTTGTTCATATTTATCGATCTTGTCCAGGGAGCTTTAAGTGTGAAGTATGACCTGACATAGACATTGTCAAATGTCTTCCTGAAACTCAGATATACCATGCCCGCTGTATTTACTCTCCTTGGGCTCTGCAACTTGCAATTTTCTGAAAACAATTCATACTACTTGGACAAGGCATTCTCACTGAGCTAGTGTTTGCATTTAGGGATCACCCCTTCCCTATCCAAGTACTTACAAATTGATTGTTTCATGCATGACCCACTCAAGAATAGTTTATGGAAATGACATCAAACCCTATCATCTATAGTCCTCCTATTTTTGAAAATATTTTAAATAGAAAGTTGGCCTATCTCAGTTTTCCAGTCCCTGACCCATTCATTATCCATGAATCTCCAAAGGTTCGAAATAGTAATTCAATAGCTTCTCTCTGTTACCTAAAATGTAATTCATCCAGGACAAAAGTCTTGAATCACGTAGCTCAAGCTGGTGTTTGCTTACATCTCTCTCATCAGGAGAGAATTTAAGAAAAAGGACTAGGACTAGCTTTTTTCTAACGCTATTGGAAGTTGGGGTATATCCTAAAGTATCGTTTTCTTTAAAAACTTAGGTCAATCAATCATCTATTGATTTTTTCCAAGCAGAGTGCTATAACCATGTGTCAGTATGCCTAGGCACCCGCATAGGCATGCGCACTCGTGTGTGTGTGTGTGTGCGCGCGCACGCGCATGAGCGCGCGCGCACCCCCCCCCCCCCCCCCCCCAGTCAGAAAGACCAACCTTCATCACACTAGTGGTGTCTCACCCTTAGGCAAGACTATTACCCTCTCTAAGCCTCAATTTCTTCATTTTCAAAGTAAGGAGAACAGTAAAGCTATCTTTCAGGAAAGATTTAAGATGAGTTAATACAAAGGCGCCTAACAATGGTGCCTGCTACTGCCACTGGCACTAGGCTTTCTGTCAAGCCATATGAGTAATATTTAGCATGTCATTCCTGATAAGAAAGGCTCCAGAATAATATCAGGGGTCAAATGGCAGAAAGAATCAAACCAATCAAGCACCACAATGCAGAACTTCCCCTCAAGAACTGCTGATCCATAGATCTTCCTGTCTTACACATTTGATGTGAACTTGGGCTGGATGCCTGAAAGAGAAAAGAAAGCCCCGTGCATCACTGGGTAGCAACTATGCTCTGTAGAAAACGAAGCAAAGAAAGACCAACAAGACAACCTAGAAGAGACGTCAACATTGGCAGTAGACCTGTTAGGATCAGACATTGCTAAGAGTCCTCAGATACAGCCTGGAAGGCAGGAGTTTAAAGAGCAGTGAACTGTGCATAGTGCCCAGATTAGCAGGTGAATCCTGCTGCACTCTGTTCTTATTTCATCGGGTACCATCACCTCCACTATGCACGCCCCAAACACTGTCCACCTGTACCTGAAGACATTCTAAGGAACACCATATTCTAACGAATATCTGTGAGGGAAATGCTTAAATCTTCCTTTGCTTTCAATCCTTTTTATGATGTTTGCTTCCTATTTCAGTTTTCAGATGCTGAAATGTAGAATAGCTCTCATTCAGTTGCCCAGGGCTTCAATGACCCCATTTCTTCATGAGCCAGAGTCAGGCTGGGTCAGTTAAAGTGCAAGACATGGGAAGGGACATCAGTCCTCACAGGAGCCAACTTGTCAGCCAGTAAGTACCCGGATGACCCTTGGTCCTTAAGCCTTTCTCCATGTCTGTGGCTGCTGAGGCATATTCAGGCTCCAACAAAATACCACTTTCTCTTGGCCTTCTAAAAATAGGAACTCTATTATGATTAGTCTGGGAATTTTGCTTTGCCTTTCATGGGGAATTGGTTTTTCTTCGGCAAATTTAACCTTTTCCTCTAATTTCCTTTCACACTCCTTTCTTAACATAAAACCGTCTGTCTGAAAAGCTAGAACCTATAGGTTCTTAGGTCCAGTGTCACCCATTCTCATAGTGCAGCCTCTTCTTTCCTAAGAGGAGTCTCTTCCACATGTGGAAAGGAAAAGCAAGAGAAGACCACTGAGGATCTCCTTAATGTGAGTCCTGGGACGTGGGAAAGCCCACCTTTCACAAGGTCCACTGTCTGGTTCTTGAGCGCAGTAGTGACCTCAGTGGTCACTGGGAGAGAAGGTGGGAGAGAAGTGGTCCTCATGGGCCTGCTTGGATGTTTACTTTCCTCTCAAGACAAAACAAGGCGCCTACCCATCAAAGAGGGACTGCTCTTCCACGTGTGAACTGCTAGCACAACAGGCCATGCCTGTCTGCTCCCAGTCCCCAAAAAGGCCTCCCACCTTCCTGGAGTAATTTCAGGTCTCTTGTAATGATGATAACGGCATGCTGCAACCTCTCGCGGGAGAGGAGTCTGAGCCTGAGAACCTGAGCTCTAAGTAAGTGACAGGTTGTCTGACTGCTTTGGCATTTGGTGTTTGCAAATCATCCTAACCTTTATTTTAAGCCTCTAAAGGTGCCAAGTGATGGCTCCTGGGTTGACTTTGATGAGATCTTATCACGGATTCAGCAAATATTTAATGAAAGTGTTTTGCTGCTCATCCCAGACATGAATGGTGTCCCTCTAGAACAGATCATGCTTCTTAACACGCCCCTCCCCTACCACCCTGGGTGTCAGTGTTTTTAAGACGCTCCCTGAAGCACATGGAGTTATTATCCAGGTGAACAGACTCAGACACTTTAACTTCACCTCATAATTCAGAAGGAATGTTCTGCCCTCTTTTTGCTAGATATACACATCTGAAAGAATTTGGGGAGGCTTTCTGCTTAGCTTGTTTCATGTACCTCAACAGGCATCACTTGTAGCATTGATTAATAATGATCTTCAAGTTCATCTATATCATTTCCACCCAAAACAGAAATCCACTCCCTAATAGAAATTCATCTGAGCCCTGCTTTTATCCCTCCCAAGGCAGGTCGTGTACCACCCAAGGGGCAGTTTCCTCCACTAGTTGTGCCCACTGCCCGGATGGCCTTTTCTCCTGGTCTGCCTGGGGCGCCTGCAACAGTCCCCTTTCACACCTGTTGTCCTGGTGTATTTAATAAGCTTCCCCTTCACTTTAATATCCTGATTTGGAAGATATCAGACAGGGTGACCATATAGCTACAGCACAGAATAAACTTTAAATTCCTGTCTTGAGATGAAGCGATGCTGACACTCTCATCCCCACCCCCCACCTCTTCGGTCTCAGCATCCAGTGCGTCCTACCAGGGACCCCTATTCCCACCCCACAGAAACCCTCTCCCTGCCCCATCTCACACATGCGGCAACTGAGGCACAGACAGGAACTTCCCTAAAGCTTTGCAGCTACTAAGCAATAAACGGTTTTCCACTGAAATACACCCGGTTCCAGTAATGGTTTCTCCTGAGATATTGCTTCCAGGCCCTCCAGGTCTTGACTAACAGCTTTTCTCTGGCAAACTCTTATTTGTTCTATCGAAGAAACGGTACACCAGCAAACACAGGCTCTAGGTGTGTCTGACCACGGAGGAGGTGCTACTTCCTGGGATCAATACATTACAGTTCCATTAACGCAGTTTTTGTTGTCTCATCAGGTTTAGCAACTTATATTGAGCTTTTAGTCAAATGAAACCTAAATGTCTTTTCTCTACCAGATCTACTGACAGTAGATTTTTTCTCCCATCATCACCATTGATTTCTTTCACTCCCACATAAGATTTTACATTTATCTCTTTGAAATGTCCCCTTGTTATTTTTAACCCAGCCTTCCAGAACACTGCGATCATTTTGAGACGTATTTTTCTCATCGATTACATTGGCCATTCTTTCCAGCCTTGTGTCTGTTACAAATTTGATGAGCACACCTCTTGTGTCTTCTTCCAACCTGCTGGCAAAGCCACTGCCCAGGGCAAGTCCAGCATGGCTGGCCCTGGAGAGTATTATGTTAAGCGGAATAAGCCAGTCAGAGAAAGACAAGTATCACACGACCTCACTTATATGTGGAATCTAATGAACAAAATAACTGATGAGCAAAATAGATCCAGAGACATAGAAGCATGCAACAGACTGACATATTTCAGAGGGAAGGGGGTAGAAGTGGGAAGAGATTAACCAATGAACTTATATGCATAAATGCATAGCCCATGGACAGACAATAGTGCAGGGAAGGCCCGGGGAGGGGACAGGAGCAGGGTGGATCAATAGGCGGGGAGATAAAAGGGGACATTGTAATACTTTCAACAATAAAGGTAAATTTTTTAAAAACTCAAACCCATTTCACTGGTGACATTCCTCGTCTTACCTGTGCCATCATTGTCTTCCAAAGAGCATTCCTACAGGAGGCACTCCCTGGTCAGAGTTTAGAGCTACCCCATGTCCACCCTCCCCAGTGAGATGCCAGCACAGGAATCTTCCTAGAAATGATGAAGCTGAATCACACCACTGACTAAACAATTCAGCCAAGTGGCCCTCAGGCCTGGTGTGACTGTGAGGATAGGCAGAGCGGGACACGGAGGTTTCTAGGAAGGCCCTGGAGCCCCAAAGCAGCCCAGACTTCCACTGGCTGAGAAGAGAAAATTCCCTAGGGGAGTTCACCCCCTAAGCCTTACCCATGTTCCCAGGAGACGTTACACTTACACCTTAAGCTGATGTCAGACAATTGAGCCTGAGTGAGATCCAGAAGGGTTTTCCGAGAACACCGCTGAAAGAAGGCCCAGAGAAGCCTGGTTGAAAGTGAGTTTGCCTGAAGGTCAGATCTAGTTTCTGAAACCTGACTCTGTTCCTTTCATTTGGAGATGAAGGGAGGAAGAGAAAAGAGCTAAGAGATCATTCAGGACTGAGACTCCCCAGAGAAAAGGAAGAAACGTATACCTCAGAAATGCTGCTCAAGGAGGAAGAAAAGCGAACCAGCCTGTTGTTCTGAATCAATTCCTGTGGGTTTCTCCAGCCTAACGGGGAAAAAGAAGCAAATGCCAGGAAACGAATTTTTCCAACGGTGATGTAATCAGGCTTCCATTAAATATGGCAGATCCTTCCTAAACTGCAGTGTAAGGAGAGTGATTACATTGAAAAAGGAAAATTCCCCAAGGACAGAGGGGAAAGGAGAGGGGAGGACGGCAAGAAAGAAACGTCAACAGTCTTCTAGAAGATGGAGCTTTTGTTGATACACAATTCATTACTGACCTATTAGGACAAAGGAAACGAAAACCCTCAAATAGCACAGCCAAGGAAAGGCAAGCTGTAGTGTAGGCCCTTGTGCTGTAGGCCCTTCGAAAGGCCAGCATTGGAAGCAGTGACATGGGCTTCCTACAAGGCAAAGTCCTCCTGGTCCCATTCTTCTCTCCTCTTCGCATGTGGCCATGCTTCCCCCATCAGGGCAGGAGAGGAGAGATTTTTATTTCTAAAGAAATTGAAAAAGCAGTTTTCAGGAACTAGCGACATAGTGGGGAGGACGTGCATGGGGGTCCAATGGTGAATGTGAGCCTGAAAAGTGAGAACTAAGTGCAAGTCCACACCAATATGAGATCTTTCTGTCCCCTGCCTCAAACATGGCTCTCACAATACCTGAAGAGGCACATATGCCCAGGGATGAATCTGGAAGGTTCTGTTCTAGATCATTTGACCTACCCAGGGGAAAAGCTTCCAGATCAGGGGTCCTCAAACTACGGCCCGCAGGCCACATGCAAATACAAATACTGTATTTGTTCCCGTTTTGATTTTTTACTTCAAAATAAGATATGTGCAGTGTGCATAGGAATTTGTTCATAGCTTTTTTTTAAAACTATAGTCTGGCCCTCCAACGGTCTGAGGGAGTGAACTGGCCCTCTGTTTAAAAAGTTTGAGGACCCCTGGTCGAAACAATACAAGGAACTAGACAAGGCATTTCAGTGAGCTGCAGCATGCAAATTTCCCATGATAGGAGCCTGTGGGTTCTGAAAAGCCACAGCTGTGTCTGTCATTAGCTGAGACTGAAGGGCTGGTACCTG
>NW_006287901.1:274650-276151 GCF_000327345.1 Myotis davidii | reverse complement strand
TCATAAAAGGGGTGGGTCTTTTTTTTTTTTTAGTTTTATTCATTTCAAACGGCCCGGATCCGGCCCGCGGGCCATAGTTTGCCCATGGCTGGTAAGGGCAGCAAGGTGCCCTGGATTCTCCCCTCCCTCCCTCCCTCCTCCTTCCTTCCTTCTACTGACTCCAGAGAACCCTCCCCGCCCTGCCCTGTGTTCTTGCCGGCACCTCCCAAGCCAAGCCTTCTCACTACGGGAAAAAATAAAGTGCTGCAACTTGATTGAAGGGCTGGTAAATTGTGCTCCCAAATCTTTTGAGTTTTCTATTAAATGGTCCACGGGTGGCTTCATCAGAGAAAGTGACTCTTGCAGAAAAAGTGTTTCTTTCCTAAGGTGAAATGTGGCAACTGGCCCGTTTAAAAAGTTTGAGGACCCCTGTTCCAGATGATGACCACTAGGGAGCCCCCAGCTAAACAGATCTGCACATGTTAACTCACTGGGCAGTGCAGCCCCTAACTGACCAGCCTAGCCACCTCAGTCTGCGTCCATCAGCAATTCAGAGCCTCCCTCACACTTGTGAGCTGACAGCCACAGACCCTCTGACGGTGGAGGAAAGCCGCTGAGGTGGAAGACACCAAAGTACACAATCAGGAAGGAGGAGCTGAAATGTACACAAAAGAACGTGCCAAAAAGAAGACACAGCTCTTGGGATTTAAAAAGTCAACCTGGGTTTGATCCTTGGTTGGGGTGCAGACAGAGGCAACCAAACAATGATTCTCTCTCTCTCTCTCTCTCTTCCTCTCTCTCTCCCTCCTTCCCTCCCTCCCTCTGTTCCTCTCTTTCTAGGTTCAGGCCATCTCCCAGAATAAAGGTAAGAAAGTTAGGGCATCAATTCAGGACATAACAACTTTCAGCTAACAGGAATCCCAAAAGACAAAATAATAATAATAATAAATAACAACAATAATAATAATAGCAAGAAAAATGAAATAATAATAAATAAAAGAAAAAGCAGTAATAGTATATATGTGGCTCCTCTATGAAGATTTACAAAATCATAGTAATTTAAGCAGTGTAACAGAGAAAAGTAGACTCTGGAGCCAGATTTACTTTGATTTGAAGTCTGGCTCCACCAACGACTACCTAGATGACTTTATGAAAGTTATTTAACCTTTGTCTCGATGTCCACATCCGCAAAATGGAAAAAAAATAATCATACCTACTTGATAAGGTTGGTATGAAGATACGTTAATACGTGCCTAAAGCTCTTAAACAGTGTCTTGCACCTAAAAAGTATCCATGAAATGTTAGCTATTCTTTAAAATGTTATACATCACAGTCCAAATAGTATAATCACTAATTTAACCCAAAACTTTGATGTAAGTATATGAGGAAGAAAAAAGTATGTTAAGATGGAACACACTGTTGTTAGGCTAAAACCTTATCATTCCTGGAAAGCAGACAGTATATAATGTCCACAATTGGCAAATCCAGTAACAGTAGCATATGTATAGCATTTAGACATGTA
>NW_006287901.1:272981-274592 GCF_000327345.1 Myotis davidii | reverse complement strand
AACAGGGTGCTCACCAGGAGGAGGGTTGAGGCACATTCATGTGAGTGGTTTATTTTCACAACCATTTAAACACACACACACACACACACACACACACATATATTTAAGTAACCTTATCGCACAGCTGAAACCCAGAGGGAGGACAACAGATGACTCTCACGAAGCAGCCTCTTCAAGAGCTAAGTCTGACTCAGAGCAAAATCTATCCTTCCCAGCTGCTTCTAACAAAAAGTAAGCAAAGGGCATGTTTCCAGGGGAAGGGAGGGGACCAGCCTTGACGCACAGACCCCAGGCAGGAGTGCACTGTCTAAGGCAGGGGTGGGCAAACTTTTTGACTCGAGAGCCACAATGGGTTCTTAAACTGGACCGGAGGGCCGGAACAAAAGCATGGATGGAGTGTTTGTGTGAACTAATATAAATTCAAAGTAAGCATCATTACATAAAAGGGTACGGTCTTTTTTTTTTTTTTAGTTTTATTCATTTCAAACGGGCTGGATCCAGCCCCCGGGCCATAGTTTGCCCCCGGCTGCTCTAGTGTGTTATTTAAGGCTGCTGTTTCCTTGCTTATTTTCTGTCTGGCAAATGTATTGATATCAATGAGGTGTGAAAATCCTCTAGTATTACTGTATTATTGTTAATCTCTCTCTTTATGTCCATCGAGATTTGCTTTATATATTTAGGCACTCCTATGTTGGGTACATAAATATTTACAAAGGTTAGGTCTTCTTGTTGGCTTTTTTTTTTCTTTATTATTTTGTAGTGCTCTTCATTGTCCTTGCAAAGAATGAAAATTATAGGCCCATATCCCTGATGAACATAAATACTAAAATTCTCAACAAAAAATTAGCAAACTGGATCCAGCAAATAGTAAAAATACCATACACCTTGGTCAAAGCTGATTTAACCCTGGAATGCAAGGTGGGTACAATATCCACAAGTCAATAAATGAGATACACCACATAAACAAAACGAAGGATAAAAATTACATGATCATGTCAATAAATGCAGAAAAAGCATTTGATAAAATCCTGCATTCATATGATAAAAAACTCTCAGAAAATTGGAAAATAAAGGAAACATACCTCAATGTAATAACGACCATATAAGACAAACCTACAGTGAACATCATGCACAATGGGAAAAAACTATGTTTCCTCTAAGATTACAAAAAAAGGCAGAGATTTACACTTTCACCACTCTTACTCAACATCGTACTGGAGGATCTAGCCACAGCAATCAGACAAGAAGAGGAAATAAAAAGCAAGCAAATTGAAAAGAAAAAAGAAAAGCTGTCATTATTTGCAGATGGCATGATAATGTATATAGAGAACCCTAAGATACCACCAAAAACCTATTAGAACTAATCAAAGAATTCAGTAAAGTAGCATGACACAAAACAAATATCCAGAAATCAGGCATATTTTTAGACACCAATAATGAACTATCAGAAGGGGAAACTAAGAAAACAATTATATTTTTAATAGCATTAAAAAATAAAATACCTAGAATTAAATTTAACTAAGGAAGTAAATACCTGTACTCAAAAAATTATAAGACACTGAGGAAAAAAATTGAAGAAGATACAAATAAGTGGAAGCTGAACAAAAAGGG
>NW_006287901.1:270540-271391 GCF_000327345.1 Myotis davidii | reverse complement strand
GATCAGGCCATTTCCCAGAAGAAAGGTAAGAAAGTTAGGGCATCAATTCAGGACATAACAACTTTCAGCTAACAGGAATCCCAAAAGACAAAATAATAATAATAATAAATAACAACAATAATAATAATAGCAAGAAAAATGAAATAATAATAAATAAAAGAAAAAGCAGTAATAGTATATATGTGGCTCCTCTATGAAGATTTACAAAATCATAGTAATTTAAGCAGTGTAACAGAGAAAAGTAGACTCTGGAGCCAGATTTACTTTGATTTGAAGTCTGGCTCCACCAACGACTACCTAGATGACTTTATGAAAGTTATTTAACCTTTGTCTCGATGTCCACATCCGCAAAATGGAAAAAAAATAATCATACCTACTTGATAAGGTTGGTATGAAGATACGTTAATACGTGCCTAAAGCTCTTAAACAGTGTCTTGCACCTAAAAAGTATCCATGAAATGTTAGCTATTCTTTAAAATGTTATACATCACAGTCCAAATAGTATAATCACTAATTTAACCCAAAACTTTGATGTAAGTATATGAGGAAGAAAAAAGTATGTTAAGATGGAACACACTGTTGTTAGGCTAAAACCTTATCATTCCTGGAAAGCAGACAGTATATAATGTCCACAATTGGCAAATCCAGTAACAGTAGCATATGTATAGCATTTAGACATGTAGAGGTAATTAAACGCTAGAAGGAACAGCTAGGAGAACTGAAAGTTGCTGCCAGGAACAGCGGACTCACCAGGAGGAGGGTTGAGGCACATTCATGTGAGTGGTTTATTTTCACAACCATTTAAACACACACACACACACACACACACACACACATATATTTAAGTAACC
>NW_006287901.1:263927-270001 GCF_000327345.1 Myotis davidii | reverse complement strand
TGACTCCAGAGAACCCTCCCCGCCCTGCCCTGTGTTCTTGCCGGCACCTCCCAAGCCAAGCCTTCTCACTACGGGAAAAAATAAAGTGCTGCAACTTGATTGAAGGGCTGGTAAATTGTGCTCCCAAATCTTTTGAGTTTTCTATTAAATGGTCCACGGGTGGCTTCATCAGAGAAAGTGACTCTTGCAGAAAAAGTGTTTCTTTCCTAAGGTGAAATGTGGGCATTCTGTATTCTGAGAGGCACAATGCAGTAACAGTTAGAGGTAGTGGCAGATGAAAATACCAGTTAATATAAGAGATTTCTGGAAAAGTCAGGAGGGAAAGAAATACAATTTTGTCATCTTCTCAACAAAACGGAAAATGGGTCAGGAAGTTCTGAGAAAAGACAGCATGTATCAGAGGGACTGGTCACTGTGATTATGGAGCGCTGCTACAGGGCAGTCCAGGGTAATCATGGCGCTTTCTGCTTTTCCCACTTTCAAGGGAGAAATAAAAAGCAAACGTAGGACAAGTCAGAACACATTAAACACAGTAGATAGACTCTGGCTGAGGTGGAGTCCAGTTCTGGCCTTGGAGAGAAAGTTCCATAAAAAGATTTGACCCCAAATGGGCCCGAAAATTTGGAACTAAAGTGGAAGTTATCTCAACCAAAGAAATGGGTTTAAAGTGTGCTGTTAACAATTGTTCTCATCTGTCAGGGAAGATAAGACTCATACCATTTCCTGGTTGGTAACAATTAAATATTAGTTGTAAAATGTAATAAATTACATTCAGGTGCATTTTAACAAAATATTTTAGGAGTTTTTAAAGTGTGTTTACTTAAAAATTTAATATTATCACATAGTCTAGGAGTGAACTGATGATGAACTATTTCACTAATGAGGTTAAGGCAGTCCTTCTATGAGATAAGGAAAGGTTTCATCTATATGATTGTCAACTTTCATTTTGGTATAATTCTGCTTTTTGTTCTCAATCTGACTTTCTGTTTTATGTTTGAAATCACATTCATTATTTTTACACAAAGCAAACACTTTCTTAAACTCTAACAAAGTATTTGCCTACTAGTGAGTGGAAACAAGATTCACATCACATCATACATAAATGTCGAGTGTTGTGGCAACTACTCAAACCCGTAAAATTAAGTAAGCCAAAAAGCATTTTTGTACAAATTCAAGCCAATTTTCTCTTGACTGAGACAGAGGAATAGATACCACAAAAAGTAAATCTTCATTTCCATGATATATTAATGGCCTATGTCAATGCTATTTTAAAAATCCAATGACTTGATACACTCAGGATATGCAGAGTGATGCTGCTTTGCTCTTTGAGGGAAGAGCCTCATTCACTACTGAACACTCTGATGGACTTACTCCAATATGTGTAACACACTGTGGGTGAGTCTGGAAGCTTTCTCAGTAGCCCTCAGACGTAAAGCCTGAGACAGATGCTCGCCTTGCCTCCAACTCAAGTTGGGGAACACCTTCAATGGTAAGATGACATTGTTCTTGGGTGCTCCAGAACCACCAAAAGGCAGTGGAGACCTCTGGGTGTGGACATAGGCATTGGTAGCTGTGGGTTTCAGGGAATAAGGAATGGCCTGGCACTTACACTGTCTTATTCTGATGTGTGATTCAGGACCAGACTACACTATTGTGCCCTCATGCCCAGAGAGAAAGCAGCAAAACAAAACTCATACCTGGTTTTATGCCTCTTGTTTTGCATTCCACCGCCTCATTCCAGAACCTCCTATTATCAGTGGGGTAACTTCTGTGTCCCCACCTGTTGCTGATGGAAGTGGAGCTCTTGGGATGCCATGGGAACAAGAATTTCCCGAGGCCCCCACAGGAAGATGCGGTATCGTGGAATGCTTTGTTGATGAAGTAACATTAACGGAGTTCCCTCTCAAGGTCCTATGTCCCTCAGTCCTGCCATGGAAAAAGCCCGATTTTGTCTTTAGCAGAGCTAGGCCCAAAGCCACTGCCCAGAGTTTTCACTCCACATTAAAGTCCATTCCAGTCCAGCATTTGGCTAACTTAGCTTGTGCTCCCAGCTGCAGTCCAGTGTGTGTAGGGTCTGCATGCCCGTGAGTCATGTGACTGCTTAAGGTCCTCACTGCAGGCTAGCGTGAGTCATGGAACAAGCGAGTGCAAAGCAGCAAGAGCGAAGCAAGAGGAACAAGAGAGCAAGAATTTCTTTGTCTAGGGATTATGTATTCCCAAATTTTCTCAGGCTTGCATTGGGGTCCACCCTCCTAGCCAATGATCTTTGTTCCCAGGTGAGACTGGTGGGCAAGCACCTTCCCTACATCATCCCAACTTCACTGCTCATGGGCCCATCTCCCTTTTGTTTGATCCCTTTCCTTAGTGACTTGCAGGGACTGGACCGGTGGTTCCTTGGGGAGTATGAAGTTGCAGCTTCCTGGTAAAGCTGCCCAGATGACCACGCCTACAATGTCTGGCCTCCCCTTTGCTTTCTTCCTATTATGAATATTAATAACTTGCTAATTATAGCAATAATACTTCCATGTTGAGGAAATTCAGATAAAATCCCATCTCTTGTTTTTCCACTAAAACCCAAATTGCAGTCATTAGAGCGCTGTTGAGATACACTCGTCATAAAGATAGAAATTTAAACTAAAAGAGAAATAAAACGTCTAGGAAAGAAGGTAACGCCATGACTACCTCTCTCTAAATGAGCATCATATTATTTAATATGCCTTTGGTCTCTTCTGTCTCTCCAAGTAGACTGTGAACTCACAGGCAAGAGCGATTCTTTATTCATCCTTGAGCTCAGATGAGCAGCACAATGTCTGGCACAAAATAGACTTTACTCAAACTGAACTGAGTCTATCTAAGAGAGGTATCCAAAAAAATCCAAAGAATACATACATCAGATAAGAAAAAAGAAAGCATGCAGAATACTTTATAATGAACAGCCCAAGTGCCTACACCTGCTCCTGGTCTTATTTCCCAGAGGCAACCACTCTTGACTGTGAGAATTTGTGTTTAAGGTTTCATCTTGTTTATTGCTAACGCAGAAACAGAAGAAGAAAAAAAAGGATGCCAGATTTAAATAATTCATGTCTCTTTACAGCAGTGTGGTGGTTGCCAGAGAGAAGGGGGTGGAGAGTGAAGGGGGTCCTTGATTTGACTTTGGGTGGTGGGCATACAGTGCAATGTACAGATCTTGCAACACAGAAACCACTCCTGAAACCTGTCTAATCATATTAACCAATGTCACCCCAATGAATTTAATTTTTTTAAAAGGGAAAAAAAGAAATAGGCCCCAAATATATGAGAACACTGCCGGCAGCTATTCCAAGTTGACTTTTTCATAGAGTCAACAAACATATATTTGTTTGCATTGGAAGTGGTGGCATTTCTGTGTTTATACTTTTATTAGTCAAGACCAGCTTTCTCCCTCCCCCTGACAATGAAGAAGGCATAAGTCAGTGCAACCCTAGAATCAGTGGGGACGGAGTACATCAAAATGAGACACCGGGGGTGGAGAGAAGGCTGAGTCAGTGTCACAAGGGGATAAAGTGCTCTGAGTTAGTGTTGCAGGAGGGCGAGAACCACCAGATGCAGAGATCCCCTCCCCTTTTTGCTTTCTCCCAGCAGGTGCCATTCTGAACAAGATGGGACCAGAAGAGCAATTGCTTCATCCGCACTTCACATCTACAAACTGTTTACCACGGCAGCTCCGCGTTCCAGGGACCAGTCCTCTGATTTTGAACCAGTAACATAATCTGCAGAATCCCTAGGAGTTATTTATAATGGGATTTCTTTCATATTAGCAAAAGCAAGTAGAAACACAAAATGATGATGCACTTACAGAACATAACGACAGGAATAACTCGGCAAAGACTTACAATTTGGGGAAATCCTCGCTACGATCAGAATGAATAAATATGATTAACTTGCAGAGAAGACACTATCAGGCTCTTTGCCAGAGAAACAGATTACTGCCTTAGAGTCAGCCTGGCAAGGTGTCCTGACCCCCAGGAAATACTGGAGACCTGAGATGATGACCCCGAAGGACACCCCTGCGAGGTGCCTCCATGGGTCCAAGGGAGCTGGGGCTGAATGGACAGCTGTTAGTCAAGAAAAGACAAGAAACTGACCAGTTCAGAAAAATCCTGTTGGCAGAGTCCAACACTTAGATAATGCAAAAGGATCACTCTCTACATAAATGGAGGAGAACCCCAAGGCTCAGAAAGAAAAACAAACAAATGGCAATGAAAGAACAAGGAAAACGGAGAAACTAATGTTTTCCAAATGCTTAACCTGAGTTTAGAAAGTTAATCTGAGTTCATCGTCACTACACTAATCTATGGGATCACTTTCATTTTATAGATGGGTAGACTGGGCCTTACAGAGGCTGTGTGACCTGTGAAGGCCACAGCAGTAATAAAGTAACTCAAGTCCAAGACTGGCTCAAAATCAATGTTCTTTCTATCACGACAAGGTAGATATTTAGAAAGTGAGAAAAAAATAATTTATCTAAATACATGTACATTATATATGGTAATAACACCCCTGCGGTTTATAAATAAGCAAGCAAGTCTACCTCCATGATACTCTACCAAACTTTTCTCAGTCACTTCAACTTACTTTCGTAACTGGGTCCCATATACTATTTCCCGGATGTCTAATTTAGGCCAATGTTTTCAAATACTGGTGGGTTCTCATTAGAGAATGCTTGACATTCACCTAGCATTTTAAGTTCTAAAAAATGAATCCTGCTTTACAGTTCGAGTTAATAATAAGAATGTATGAGAAAGTTGCCTGGTGGGTCCGTGCCCTGGACTGGTGTCTTCAGCTGCCATTAATCAGGGCCATTATCACACACGCTCACCTACCCCTTCGGGACATGTTGAAGAGCAGGGACGCAGAGCCTGACAGCACCCTGAGCAGATGCATTTCCCAACATCCAAGGGAAAAGTAATCACTATTTTAAGAAAGAGCAATCACCAGTTTCTACCAAAACAAAATAGCATTTGATAGAGGCCTATTTATGGGCTATATTTATTTATTTATTTATTTATTTATTTTTAAAAAATATATTCTATTGATTTTTTACAGAGAGGAAGAGAGAGAGGTAGAGAGTTAGAAACATCGATGAGAGAGAAACATCGATGAGAGAGAAACATCGATCAACTGCCTCCTGCACATCTCCCACTGGGGATGTGCCCACAACCCAGGTACATGCCCTTGACCGGAATCGAACCTGGGACCTTTCAGTCCACAAGCCGACGCTCTATCCACTGAGCCAAACCGGTTTCGGCTGGGCTATATTTAAACTCTTCAACAGATTCAATATTAAGCCAGAAAGAAATTACAGTCACCATTTGAGCAACATGAAAAGCACTTTAAAAAACATTTTCACTGTTTAAAAAGGGGGAATTAGTTTGGGCTCTGATTTTCCCAACTGCTTTAAAAAACAAAACAAAACAAAACAAAACTGATTTTTTTTTTTTTGGCGACCTTTAATGCTCTGAAAAAAATTGGTCAGTTAAATGGAGATCCCCCCCCCGCCCCCCCCAGAAAGTTACATGTTTGTGAAAACAGAATGAAAGTAGAAGCGTCATGGCAGTTTCCACTACAGCAAATCTTCAACTCTGGAGGGTTCCCCCCACCAGCACTGTAAATAAAATGAAAATACCCACCTTCATGTGCATGTACGTAATAAAACTGCACCCATATTCTTCTGTGTTTGTGTATCTGCAGACACACAAGTTTACCATCACACTCCCCCCACACCCAGATACAATAAAAAAGTAGAGTGGAACTCAACCTTCCCCCTATCCAGCGGTGTTTGTGTTTCCAGCGGTCCCACATGTCTGAGTTGCTGGTAGTCGCCGAGGTCTCACAGGCCACCCTTCCCAAACGGCATCTCCTCCGGGAAGGCCACCTGATTGGTGAGGGCCTGCCAGGTAGACCAGCAGCCCCACCTGGTCCTATGCCCAACTCTCCTCTCACTAGCGGCCTTTGCGAAGGTCCTGTGTGAAAAGGAGGTGGGCTGGGCTAGAGCATGAGAAGGCCAAGAGAGAGTCAACATTTCTGTGATGTTA
>NW_006287901.1:253981-263871 GCF_000327345.1 Myotis davidii | reverse complement strand
GGGGGGGGGGGGGGGGAGAAAAAGAAAAGAAAATTCTTCATCTGCCATCAGGTCTACAAGCTATTCTCAAGTCTTTCCATTCAGCAGTTTTTCCAGGCAGGTCTCCACACACCGCTTCTTTTTAAACACTAAGCTGACTCAGACACATAGGCAGAAGTTTTCTGACTCACTTCTCTCTTCCTTCCTTCTTCTTCTTTTTTTTTTTTTAACTCCTTGACTCCTGAAAATGTATTCTCCACTGAGGATTAGCTCTTCTCACATTAGGAAGGAAACCAGTACCAGGCATCCTTGGGAGGACACTGAGGAAATAGGAGCAATAATGCTAAAGAAATTTTCTCAGAATTTGACTGACAGACACTCATTTACAGGCACGTAAATACGGACACTTCTCTAGACCTGTAGTCTTTTCTCTTCTCCCTCACTTTCCACCGAAGTACTTCTGTTTTTTCTCCTTCTTGCCTTGCTAGCTGTGTCTTTGACTTGGGAGTCTGTGGATGCATAAGTGCTCATATATATACAAACAAATAAGTATATACACACATAAAGAATTAAATGTGTGTGGAATATATACCAGGTTGATATACAGATTTTATACACTGGCAGAGCCACATCAAATGTTAACCAATTTAAAGCCTTTGTATCAGTTGGAATTATTGAGTCTACAAATCACTCAATGTCATGTGGCCACAGGGGCAGGCGACTGGGCCAGGGAGCGGAGCTAGCGCAGGGACATCCACACCCATAGTCAGCCTTTTCCTTTGTGTCCATAAAATTGTAAATCACATCCCAAAAGTTTAAATATTTGTATCATTGATGATTTTATTTCTCCACTGCTTTCTATCCATAGTTATCTTTTATTATCTTTAAAGGATTCTTTAAGATATATATTTTTAAATCCTAACTTAGTGCATTTTCTGAGGCTCCTGGAAGGCTTTCCTCTGGATACCTGAGGAATTTCTGTAGTTCTAACTTTATCTTTTTAATTTATATTGGCATTTACAAATCTAGTGTCATGATCAAGAGAACTGAGAGGAAATATTTTAGGATGGTCAGATACCCACAATTTACAAAACAACCACAAATTCACTATAAATTCTATCCATCCTCCTTTTTACCTTGGACAAGAATACTAGGTGATAGGCATTCAAAGGTAAGAAAGACATATATTCTACTCTCAAGGGGCTCATATCCCATTCATGCATGAAAATTAATTCAAGATAGATCATAGATCTAAATGTGAAAGCTAAGATTTAAAAACTTTCAGAAGAAAATATAGGAGAATATCTTCATGACCTGGGAATTGGTAAACATTTATCAGATAGGTTATAGAAAGTAATACCATAAAAAAACCTTTTAAATTTCTGCTAATTAAAAATAACATGAGAAAAATTAAAAGGTATGCATCAGATTAGGAGAGAATATCCACCAAGTATATATTTGTTAAGAGAATTCTATCTAGAATTGTTTTAAATCCTGTAATTCATTAATAAACAGATTTTAAAACAACTATAAATAGCTCTCACAATAGATCCACTAGCCCCACTCTCAGGGCTCTCAAATTATTCATCTAAGATTTATGCTTTTCAATGTTTATCAACTTTAAAAAACACCTATGAAATCATCATCATTAACTAGGGAGTGGAACGTGGGTTGAGGTATTATGTTGCTAACTGTCAAAACTAGGTGAATTTTATATGACAGTTCATTTTACTATTTTGTTGACTTTTCAGTATAATTTTTATTTACCAACTGTAATTCAACTGAGAGATGACTAAGGACTGAATTTTAAAAATAACAGTGAATTTAGACACGATGAAATGAGTCTGACTATTGTGCAGGAGGTGACTGGTGACTGATACTGAACCAATGAGAGAGGTGAGAGAGAAAAGAGACAATTCAGATTCCAAATTATCCAAATAAAACTCTATTTCCACATTGTTAGTTCCCATAATAGCTCTCTATACCTAAAATACTATTTTGAAAGGTATCATTGAGATCCCTAGATTGCTAAAGGGACACATAAGACCTTAAGAATCCATAGACGATTCCCAGATTTCTGATTGGAGGCGAATTTTTCTAAGCACCATTTATTAAAACTAAAGAGAAATTACATGCAGGTGAATAGGTATGTGAACTGGGGAGTGGGGCTCAGAGCAATGATGTGAGTTGAGTTTGTAAGCTGTCAGACATGTGGGCCTGCATCTCAGAAAGAGGTCTGGGCTACAAATACAGATCTGTGAGTGATTAGTGTAGAGCAGATCAAGCATTGTAAACCGAGTTCCTGTTAGACGTGCACAGCTTCTCATCCCTGGCTGCTCTGTCTACATCCCCACAAAAAGCGCCTAGTTCTATCCCTGTCATCCACTCAATCCACCCTGAAAATACCCAACCTTGCCTCTGTATAACAAAATTCTTTCCCCAACGAGATGGGAAAGTTTAAAAGAAATTAATGGAGATAAATTATACACTTGTAACAAGATATTTCAATGAGTATTCTTCCTAAAGCATTATAAACAATAGATCCGTTTTGAAAAAAGAGTTAGACCACTTGCAAATTTTACCAAAGAAGGTGGCTTTAAACCTTAACCACATCAAGGGTATAAAAGGATCAAGTATTGGACATTTGGGGAGGAATTTTTCAAAGGGGCTGTTGATGTGTTAAGACCATATCCCTACAACTAAGGAGTGCTTGATTATGGGTTCTTGCCCTTCACCTCAAGTTAAGAGAGAGGGGCTTTAAAAGGTAGACAGAGGGCTTAACATCAGTCCTCAACATTTCATGCAGTTTGGGAGGTGAGTAGATTTCTGTCTAATTCACATCTGAAATGTGGAAGCAGAGATGGGCTTGCTGGCTTTGATGACGACTCTATGAGAGGTAGCTACACTCCCAGAGTTCGCAGAAGCAAAGGATGCTACTGAGTGTCTCCTATGAACAAGGTGTGAGCTACATGCTAAAGAAACCAATCTTAGGATTAGCTTAGATACTCTCTCCAAAAGACCATGGTAGAGGTTAACGGGAGGTGTTATCAGGAGACTCAGAGTTGAGAAAACTCTAGCCAGGAGAGCAACACATTGCCCTCGTCTTAGGAACTGCAAACATGAGATCCTCAGCAACCAGGGAGGGGACTCTGCAAAGAATCCACAAACGAGCCCCAAAGAGAAGTCAACTTAGACACCTGCTAAGTTTAGAAAGCACACCACCTCTAGACAAACAATTCATTACCACTCAAGTAAGAGTTTAACTGTTTCCTCCCTCCCGCTCTCTCCCAATCCAACTTCAACTTTAGAGGGGTCTGCAACTGAGGCTAAAGGTGAAAGAGCACCATGGAGAGAGAGAAGATGACCAATCTCCTCTTCCCTGACTGCAGGCCAGTGGCCGGCCCAAGTTCAGGACGGAAGAACCCTCAATTCTAGATCAAGTCTCGAGTTTTTATCATTACCTGGCTTTGAAAGTGTTAGTTACTGAATCAGCATGGTGTTTTGAAATTAAAGTTCTTCTATTACCTAAGAGTGACCGGCAGGGCCAGGGCAGGACATGGCCCACCATGTAGGTTTAAAGAATGAATGGAGAGAGAACACAAGGCTGTTTTATGATATCTACCCCCCATGAGTAGAGGTTAGTGATCCTAAGTGTTATATTTTAATCATAACAGTGGATCTTGAATCTATATCATGACTCTAGTTTGCTTGATCACATCAATACTTCTAAATCTATTTTTTAAAATTATTAATATTTTACTAAAAGTGAGACATCAAGGTAGGCACTGTGGGGATGCAATGGGGAGCAGCTCCTCTTCTGGCTGCTCCCCTGCCCACAAGCCAGCTGTGATGATGCTCAGAGCTCTGTCTCCCCCCACATTTCCTTCACTTCTGGACCCATATGCCTACGAGACAGTCCAACTTGGTGGGGCTTATCTTAAACTATGAACCTTGTCATCTTTACAAATCCCCATGTCTTTTCTAATCCAACTTGCTCCTTTCCTTTCAGTATCTACCACCCCACACACAGCCAACAGAATGATCTTTCTAAACCAGACCACTTGAGTCGCTTTCCTACCTAAATTTTCCAATGGCTCCAAAATCCATTATATGAATTTCATCCACCCAAACTTAATTTCTCTTGATGGGTCCAGCCCATGTCTCCACCCTGCTCCAGCACCACTCATCTGCATGATTTTAAGATCTCCTGAACACAGTAAAGGGTTCCCTCACCTCCATGCCTTATTCTTGCTGGTCCAGAGTTGTTTGGAATGATCTACCCACCCCCTGGGCCCTAACTGGAAATGCCTACTTGTCTTCAAATCAGCCCAAATATCACCTCCCCTACAAAATCTTTCCTATGTTCTCTAGGTTGGAGAGTTAAGTGGATTACATACCTCTGTGTTAGCATTTATCAAGTTTTAATCATCTCGCTGCCTAACTATCTGCCCTTCCCTGTGCCAACCAACAAACAATGTTCTTTGGCAAAGGCCCTTTTTTTTTTTGCTGTATTCCAGCATAATACAAGCATGGTCTAGGACAAGGACTCATAAATATTGGTCTAACTGAATTAAGTGTAGAGAACTAATGACTTCATGGAATTTGTCATTTAAAAGAAGAAATGAGAACTAGGATTTTATCTTATTCATCTATAAGCCTCAATATAAGTTTGGTGAATAGATGAATACATAAATGAATAAAAGATCAGATAGAAAACAGGGTATCCCTGCCAATGGAGCAGATAAAGACCACAGAAATTTAATGGACAGAGAAAGAGAGCACTCTTTTTTTCCTTTTCATTTGTCCTCCCAGCACCCTACGCTGCGAAACTTAAAATAAATGAATGCAAGATGGTTGGAAGTGGGCGAGGTTTTCTTTAAGAAAATAAAGTTAAAATAAAAAGTCTACCGCCCACTAACCCTGCTACCCTCCCACCAGAATGACTATAGTTTATGCAGCCCAAATAAGATTGTTGCAGTTTTGAGAATGTTGCCATAGTAACCAACCTCAGCCCTTCCCCTAATATAAGATAAAATTTAGCAAAAGAAATAAATAACAGCCTCCCGTAGAAACATTATCAGACCTTTCCATATAAATAGCCTGGTAATGAAATGTTTCAAAACAGAATATTTAGAGAGTCATATTTAAAAAAAAAAAAAGATTCTTCAAAGTTTATTTTTAAATGATGGAAAAAATTATCACAAAACATCAGCTGGAATACTTGGCTGCCTGCATGGTGCAAGGAGTCACAGTTTCCAAACTTGCCTGGACAAGAACCACAGCCAGAAGAGAGAGGCACGGATGTATATTCTGATGCACAAGCAACATTCCTCCCAGGAACTCTCAGTCTCCATTCTGAAGAGTTCTTTCAACATAGCACCAAGAGAGGGCTCCTTTTCAGATTCCCCACAAACACAATGAGGAACACTTGAAAAATATTATCCCTAACAGACCCTCACAGTTCTATTGCCTAGCTTGCTACATCCAAGCGCCCTTTCCCTTCAAGAATTCTCCAGGTGGGTCCTGCCTAAGTAGCTCAGTTGATTCAAGCATCATCCCGGTATGGCAAGGTCATGTGTTCAATCTCCAGTCAGAATCAATCAATGAATGCATAAATAGATGGAACAACAAATCAATCTCCCTTTCTCTACCTCTCTCTAAAATCAATAAATAAGATTTTTTGAAAAAATAAAATAAAGAATTCTCTAGGTGGCTTGTTCATCCATAGCAGGGGCCACACATTTGTTTTGTAAAGGGCCAGTAATAAGTATTTTTTGTCTTTGCAGATCACACAGTCTGTCACAACTACTAGACTGATACTGAAGTACAAAAGCAGCCTCAGGTAATACATAAAAGAATGAGCATGGCCGTGTTCCAATGAAATTTTATTTACAAAAGACACCATGCCAGATCTGACGCACAGGCCATGGTTTGCTGACTCCTTATTCATTAGTGTCCTTGTACACTCAGATTGTGGGGATCACCCGAAACACTACACCACCATCTTTTGCCCAGCAGGAAAGCTAGGCCCGCAACACTAGGCAGAACTCAAAAGGGGAGGAAAGGGATAATGGTATTGATGATCCTAAGGTTGCCTGCAATGGGGATGACTGCAATGAGCTTCTGTGAGAAACTGTGACTTTTTCTCTTGTAAGAATTTCAAACACCAAATAGAAAACCATCTGTGAGAGAAGGGTAGGTACAATGTTCCTGCAACCTACTGAATCCTGCTCTACTTCAAATGGATAAAAAGCCCGGCTGGCTGGCATGGGGCCCAGTGATGCATTTCTATCCAATAAAGCAAATTATTATCAGTATAAAGCCTGGAGCAATTTCAACCAATTTGCAAAGTTGGAAGATTTTCTTTAGTTCCTTTAAGTTCTAGAAAAAGACTTGGATGCAGCTGGTGAAACAGAAAGAGCAGGACTCAGGATTGATGGTGCGTGAGTCTCAGCTTCTCCACTAACTGGTTGCGTTACCTGGCAAATCACTATATGACTATCTTATCATCTGTTAACAGTCATAACAGTGCCTGTTGCTGGGTTTGTTGAGGATTAAATTCGATAACCTACGGAGAACATGCACTACAAAGTACAAATTTAATTAACGTCAGTTGCATTCTCTTCAAGGAGGCAGGCAAACCTCCAGCTCTGGACTGAATTTCATCTGTTGTCTTGGGGAGACAGCACTTGGGTCAGTGTTGCTACAGTTCAAAGAATGATTTTATTCTCCTGGAAAACCACTGTCGAAGGAGCTATGAGCAATGCTTAAACAACTTTTGAGCACAGAAACCGGTCTAAGAGAGCAATGGCCTGAGACAAGTACCTCACCTCAGTAACTCATCTCAGAACTCACAAACCTCCTCCTCTCTCTCTGTTTCAATGTGCACCTGGCCACTTCTGAGTGCATGGTTTTCTCTCCTTCTTTCCTTCTTCTAACCCATTCTATTTTGATCCCCTATGTCTCTTCCCTCGTCTTCTTCCTCAATTGGCCATGATATGAGCCAGAAGTATATTTTATTTAATGGTTTTGCATTCTCTCTCAAATGACCTAAATTAGGTTGCTCTTTCTTAATTGTGCCTGATTAATCTTTTTGATGAGTCACTGGCCCTGATATCAAAAGATTATCCGCCTCATTCAAAAATCTCTTCCAAAAAAACTAATTATTATTAAGCACCAAAAAAACGGCTTGTTTAATGGCAAAGGTTAACCAACTTCAATCAGAAGGACCCAAAGACATCAGAAGAGCTGGACTTCAAGTTTCTACAGACTTTTCCAAGTGAAACAGTCGCTTAAAAGTTAGACCCTACGAGACTCCTTATGTGTGCATATTAGCTGCCACCCTCTGCGAAGACCTGTCTTTTCTAACACAGAGATGCTCTGGTGAAGAATGAAAAGGACCCAACATTTCTTGGAAAGAGATGCTAGATAACTCTCAATTCTAATTCCACTCTGCAACCTGCTGTCACATAGTGACAGGGGTGGGAAACGTTCCTGACTTTTGCTCAGGAGGATGTTTCATTTTAGTGGTGGGTGAAGAACTATACGGGAAACATGAACCACTCAATCCCTTTCCCCTTGCTTCAGTGATTCTGCCAAATAATCATGAAAATTCTAGAGAGGAGACTCATGCACAAGTGTGCAGTTGCATATATTTCAGCCACACGAAATAAAGAAATTTAGCCACAATCAAGAAGTTTAAAATGGTCGTACCAAATATTTTAGGGACCATTCAGAGGATGGACATGGAAAAGAGGGGTGTTTTCCCCCCTCAGTGATAGTAGTGCTTTCAGGTGTGAGCAGTATGTCTAGACACATTCTTTACCAGTTGTTGTAATATTTATTGAGCATCTGCTGTAGAAACATCAGACAAGGAGACCTGGCTTCCAGGAATCATGACTACACAGAGAGCTAGGAATCCATCGGTTGGAGGTGGACAAAAAGAGAGAGAGACATAAAGTTGGTTTGGAGAGTAGAAAATGAAAGATAACCACTTGCCCTCAATCTCCCACCGGGGCATTATATTTATAAAGAAATCAACAGTGGGGGAGGGGGTGTCAATGTGGGGAAAGGAGACATATGTAAAACTTTAGAAAATAAATTTTTTTAAAAAAGAAATCAACGGTAAAATGCAATTCTATTTAGAATCCATTGACATAGAGCCTAGATTGAGAGATATTTTATTTCTCATCCATCCTTTCATCAAACATTTTTTAGCATCCATTACCATTCAGTACTGAGTTGGGTACTGATTTTGAGAAGCAGAAGTGCTACTTCACAGCACCAGGAGGTCCTTCCTTCCAGGAAACAATAGCTAATAGCTGACATTTATTAAGTGCTTACCATGTGCCAGGGATTTACCTACGCAGCTTACAAGAATTAGCTAATTTTGCTCCTCACCATTGCTTTATGAGAATGGCAGAAAACAGCAATTATTACCAGGTATTAAATCAGATGGTTTCTCTTCCTTCTCCTTTCTTCTTTCACTTGAATTTAAGTGCTTAATCCTCTGTTCTGTCAGTCATTACCTTGGTCTACGTCTACCTGCCTTCATCCCTAGATTATGAAAACTACCATCTAGTTGGTCTTCCTGACTCCACTCTCTTCTCCAATCCACCCAGCATTATGCTGCACTTCTGTCACTTTCAAACACCATTTTTTCACGTCAGTCCCCTGTTTAAGATGCCACAACACAACAAGTAATTTGAAAAGTACTACTACTATCACTTTTCTCTCCAACTTTCTTTCTCCATAAAGTGTGATTCCTACAATACATTCTTACTCAAACATCTGCACATCTGGAAGAGCCAAGAAGATTTTGGAGGGCTTTATTTTCTGGAGTTTGAACATGGTTACTTAATTTGTTAAGCATTTTTCTAATAACACCCCAAATAAGCCTCCTCCCATCCCCTCATGTCTTATTGAAAATTATGCAACATTTAAATAAAACTCCTAGCAAGTATATAAGGTCTCCATCATCTAGACATATTCTAAGGAATCTATATCAATTCCCATAATTCTTATATAAACCCTCACATCCAGTTAAGCTATCTTCCCCCTGTTCAGTTTGCAAAGAATTTATAGAGCAACTACTCAATGCCAGTCACTGAAATTATATATATATATATTATGCCCTCCAAAATTTTCCAGTTTGAAGATCTACCACATACGATAAATAACCTCACCTCTGAAGGTTGACCCATATTCTTTCAATTTACCTGATATGCACTCACCTCTCCCACCCCCCCTTTCCTCAAAGCCCAACTCAAATAATGCCTTTTTGGGCCACTCCAGCTCACCCAAACATTCTCTCCTTCTTTGATGTTCCTAACGTTCAGCTCTTTATCTTCACTGTAAAGAACTATAAGGACAAGACTGCACAAAGATAGGTATTCTCTGAAATTTTACGGAAGTAGATAATATACTTCTGAGATTTAAGTTGCTAAAAGGCAACATAATATAGATAAGATGAGCGATCTCAGGAATCTTCCCAGGACAACCACATAAAGATGTAAATATACTATAGGCATGTACTTCTCAAACTTCAATGTGTGCATAAGTCACTGTGTTAAAATGCAGAGTCTGACTCAGTAGGTCTGGAGTGGGTCTGAGAGTCTACATTTCTAACAAGCTCTCAGGTGCTGAGGCAGTGGTTCCCGAGCCACACTTCAAGTAGTAACTCCACAGCAAACGTATCTCAAGAGTCCCCAGGCAACAGCTCACTATCTACCAATCCATCCCAAAGCCCAACTGCCACAATTCTCTTCTGCTGCCATTACCAGGGTTCTATCTACACTGAGACTTCCACTCAGATGTTATCAGCAGCAACAAATGCACCTCCCCTCCTTCATGATCTCCAGGCTTAAGGGAAATATCTCATGATGGCTCTTGTGCATAAAAATATGAGGTAC
>NW_006287901.1:249875-253934 GCF_000327345.1 Myotis davidii | reverse complement strand
GACATAAAAATCAATTTCCCCAGAGTGGAAACAAGCGCCAGACTTAATCATCCAGCTGTATCCTTTCAGCACACCCATTTCCATTTTTCTGATTCTGTACTCACCGAACAGCTTTCTGGTCTGAAATGTGTGTCTCAAAAGCAGTCCTGCGATTAAAATCATCCAAGAAGAAGAAACACTTCCAGAATAGTACTCCATAATAGCAATAAGAGCTATGACAAAATAAAAAAGAAGCGGGGGAGGAGGAGGAGGAGGAGGAGGAAGAGGAGGAGGAGGAGACAACAAACATTTCCAGAACTCTGAAAGCTAACCAGAGTTGCAAGAAAAACTGCTTATTTTCTAGAAGAACAGTGAGCTCTGTGACATTTAAACTTGACTTATTTCCACCTCCCTTTCCCCACCTTTGCAGTTGCCTTGAAAACCAACAACTGTGAAAACCAGTGCCCACCAGCTATTGGAGAGAGCAGTATGGGCCTGGAGCTCCTCGCAAAGCCCCCTCTTCAGAGAATTATCACTATTGTCTGGTAGCTCCATGGGAAAGTCCCGTTTATAGGACTAATCTTTATTTGACTTAACTCAGATATTAAGTGGGGAAGTTTTCCCAAAAGAATCAGAAATTATATAACATTACAACTTCCTGAGGTGGTGATACCAATTGGGACAAATAAAAAAATGACTGGAAGAAAAAAAACCTTCTAATAAAAATCTAGGAAATATGAGGTCAGTAGTGGGGTTTGAAAAGCTCTGACATATTCCTGGGGATTCAGAAATCCATGCATATGTGCAGGGCTATGCATATTCTCAGAAAATACGTAAGGAGGCCCTGTTCTCTCACCTACGGCTGACCAGCAGGAGGTGAAGGATAAGGCAGAGTTGTAAGCTGCTAGAGCAGTGGTTCTCAACCTGTGGGTCGTGACCCCTTTGGGGGTCAAACGACCCTTTCACAGGGGTCGCCTAAGACCAGTGGAAAACACACATATAATTACATATTGTTTTTGTGATTAATCACTATGCTTTAATTATGTTCAATTTGTAAGAATGAAAATACATCATAGCTGTCCAATTATTAGCTGATTACTAAGTTAAACAAGCAGTGACTTCGGTACTGCATACAATAGACAATATAGACTTTACAAAATTAATAAAGACACTAAACCAACAGGATTGATGACAATAATTATGACAAGTAGCAACGTGCAAATTTGGATGGGGGCAGATAAGATTTCCAGAGATGTCCCATTATATATTACTTTAAAAGTTCCACCAATGATACATCTGATAATGGGTTAATATCCAAAATTTATAATGAACTTAGAAAACACAACACCAAAAGGACAGCACACTCTAATTCAAAAAGAGGACATAAACTGACACCACTCCAAAGAGAACACACAGGTGGCCAACAGACATACAAAAGGATGCTCATCTTCACTACCAATTAGAGAAATGCAAATTAAAACACAAGTGTTGGTGAGAATGTGGAGAAAAGGGAACCCTCATGCACTGTTGGTGGGAATGCAGACTGGTGCAGCCACTGTGGAAACAGTAAGGAGTTACCTCAAAAATTAAAAATTGAACTGCCTTATGACCTAGTGATTCCTCCCCTGAGAATATATTTGAAGAAATCCAAAACACTAATCAGAAAGAATAATTGGTATTAACCTAAAATGGTACACTAATAAATATTCATAGCAGCATTATTTACAGCAGCCAAGATTTGGAAGCAGCTCAAGTGCCCTTCAGTAGATGAGTAGATTAAAAAGCTATGGTATATTACACACTGGAATACTACTAGGAAATCTTACCTTCTGTGATAGAATGCATAGACCTGGAGAGTATTATGCTAAGTAAAATAAGCTACTCTGAAAAAGACTAATACCATTGGATTTTACTAATATGTGGAATCTAATGAACAAAATAAACAAGCAAACAATATAGAAACAGACTCATAGAGAACAGATTGACAGCTATCAGTGGGGAGGGGGATAGGGAAGCTGGGTGAAAAAAGTGAAGGGATTAGACAAAAAGAAAAAAAACCTTATAGACACAAACAACAGTATGGTGATTACTAGAGGGGAATGGTGGTGAGTGGAAGTAGAAGAGGGTAAAGGGAAAGTCAGCAATGAAAAAATGAGACAAATAATAAAATAGAAAAAGTATGATCCATAAATAGGGGAGAAAGTCAATAGAAATTATCCCTGAAAAAATCAAAATGTTGAACTTAGTACACAAACTTTTAAATCATCTGTTTAAAGTATGTTCAAAGAACTAAAGGAAGTCTTGCCTAAAGAACTAAAGAAAAATATGAGAATTATGTCTTACTAAATAGATGGCATAAACAAGGAGGCAGAAATTATAGAAAAGAGTCAAATAGTAATATTAAATTTCAAAAATACACTAATATAAATGAAAATTTCACTGGCGAGGGTCAACAGTACAACTGAGCAGGCAGAAGAAAGAATAACAAATTTGAAGATAGATCTATTGCAATTATCCAATTTGAGGAACAGAAAGAGAAAACAAGGGAAAATAAACAAAGCCTAGGAGATCTGTGGGACATGAGCAGCAAACTGACATATGCAAAATTGGAGTCCCAGCAGGAGGGGAGAGAGAAGGGCACAGAGACTCATTGAAGAAATAATGGCTGAAAACTTCCCAAATGATGGGAAATATTAATCTACACATTCAAAAGGCTCAGTGTACTCCAAGCAGGATAAACCTAGACATTATAGTTACGCAGTCGAGAGTCAAAACAAACAGAATCTTGGGAGCAGCTAGAGCGTGGTTCTCAACCTGTGGGTTGCGACCCCTTTGGGGGTCGAACGACCCTTTCACAGGGGTCGCCTAAGACCATCAGAAAACACATATATAATTACATATTGTTTTGGGATTAATCACTATGCTTTAATTATGTTCAATTTGTAACAATGAAATTGGGGGTTACCACAACATGAGGAACTGTATTAAAGGGCCTGCGGCATTAGGAAGGTTGAGAACCACTGAGCTAGAGCAAAATGATTCATCACATGTAAGCAACTTTCAATAACTACTGACTTCTCCTCAGAAGAGATGGATGCCAGAAGCCAAGAGAATGACATATTATTTGAAGAGTTAAAAGAAAATGATGGTCAACAAGAATACCAAATCCAGTAGAATTACCCTTCAAATTGAAGGAGAAATTAAGACATTCCCAGATAACTGAACACTGAGAGGCCCCTTCAGGAGCAGACCTGGCCTGCAAAAAGGGAGTCCTTCTGGCAGAAATGACAGAACATATACAAGTAACTTGAATACCCAGAAAGAAATAAAGACACCAGAAAAAGTAAACACACAGCTAAACATAAAAGACAATATTCATGTATTTTTGTTCATAACCTTTTTTCTATCAGATTTAAATGGCAACTGCGTAAATCTATAACTATAAGATGGTATTAGTATGGTTATAAAGTTTAAGAGGTGATTTGTATGATGATAACGGAACAAAGGAGGAGGGAGGGAATAGAGCTCAAATAAGCAAAGTACTTACATACTATTGAAATTAAATTGGTATTAATCTAAACTAGATTTTTAAAGAAAATATGACAAATTTAATCCCCAGAATAACCACGAAAAAGATATTCAAAAATATGTAATTTAAAGGGACAGGTAATTAAAATGGTACACTAATAAATATACCGTATTTGCCGGCGTATAAGACGACTGGGCGTATAAGACGACCCCCTAACATTTCCACTCAAAATACAGAGTTTGTTATATACTCGCCGTATAAGACTACCCCCTCTTCCGCACACCTTCCACACACCAAATAAAAGGTAAAACAATATCAGATTTGATTTTAACATTTTAATTTATATTCAAATGCTTATGACATGCAGGAAAACTGTCACAAGGCTGTATGTAATCAAACATATACATAAAACAGTGCAAGTTTATTACCGGTAAACATACCGGTAATTCACTAAAGAAAACACACTCTATAGACTGGTACCGTAGATGCTTCTCAGGAACACAGGCAAGCAGCCCACAACCTAGAGGGACTGTCAATGATAGAAGAAAGAT
>NW_006287901.1:246702-249604 GCF_000327345.1 Myotis davidii | reverse complement strand
AAAATCGCATAACAGCCGAGCATACACCCAGCAGCGCTGCTGATGCCTGAACGGTATGTGGAATGAAGTGGGTGGGCATCGGGAGGCCACTATGGCACGGGGCAAGCACTATGGGCAGTCTATCTGAAGTGTACCTGGCGTATAAGACGACCCCCCACTTGGAGGCATATTTTTCAGGGCCAAAAAATCGTCTTATATGCCGGCAAATACGGTATATTTAACACAGCAGAAAGCAGTAGTGAAGGAATAGAGAAACAAAAAAAAAATGAAGATCAACTTATTCTCCTCCCACCTTAAGAAACTAGAGAATTGCCATAACCAGTTTGGCTCAGTGAACAGAGCATCAGCCTGTGAACTGAAAGGTTCCAGGTTCTATTCCGGTCAAGGGCATGTACCTTGGTTGCGGGCACATCCCCGGTGGGAGGTGTGCAGGAGGCAGCTGATAGATGTTTCTCTCTCATTGATGTTTCTAACTCTCTATCTCTCTCCCTTCCTCTCTGTAAAAAAATCAATAAAATATATTTTTAAAAGAAGAAACTAGAGAATAATGAAAGCTTAAAACAAACAGAAGGAAATAATAAAGCTTAGAGCAGAAATAAATAAAATAGAGACTAATCAAACAATGAAAACCTGCAAAATCAAAAGTTCGTTTTTTTAAAGATTAACAAAATTGAAAATCCTCCTGCTAAGCTGACAAAGAAAAAAAGAAATTGCTAAAAGCAGGAATAAAAGCAAGACATCAATACTGACATTACAGAAATATAAAGACTACTATAAACAACTCTACACCAACTAATTAGGTAACCTAGATAAAATTTTAAAAAATCCTGGAAACAAAACCCCAAACTATTGAAACTGACTCAAGAAAAATAGAAAATCTAAATAGACCAATAGTAAGACAAGAGATTGAATGAGTAATTTTAAACTTCTCACAAAGAAGACCTCAGGCCCAGGTGGCATCATTGGTGAAATCTACCAAACATTTAAAGAAGAATTAATACCAATCTTTCAAAATCTTTTGCAAAAATAAGAAGAGTAAGAAATATCTTCTAATTTATTTTATGTGGTCAGTTTCACCCTGTGTATTAGTCAGAGTTCTCCAAAGAAGCATAATCAATAGGAGATAAATAGATGCATAGATGGAGGGGAGGGGAGGGGAGGGAAGGGAAGGGAAGGGAAGGGAAGGGAAGGGATGGGAAGGGAAAGGAAGGAAAGGGGAAAGGGAAGGGAAGGGAAGGGAAGGGAAGGGAAGGGAAGGGAAGGGAACGGAAGGGAAGGGAAAGGAAGGAATAAGGAAAGAAAAGGAAAGAAATTGTGAAGGAAGAAAGAGTTGTAAAGGAATCTGACCGCTCATTCATTGGTAGTGGGATTATAAAATGGTGCTACACTAGAAAACAGTTCAGCAGTTCTTCAAAATGTTAAACAGAGATACAACTATGCCATTCTTAAGTTTAAACTCAAGAGAAATGAAAACGTATGTCCACACAAATACTTTTATACAAATGTTCACAGCAGCATTATTCATTATAGCCAAACAAAATGTTATATATCCATTCAATGGAATATTATCTGACAATTAAAAGGAAGGAAGGTCTGAATTATGCTTCAACACAGAATTGTAAGTGGAAGAAAGAACCACAAAAGATCACATATTGTTGGAATCCATTTATTTGAAATGTCCAGAATAGGCTAATACATTGACAGAAAACAGATTAATGGTAGCCAAGGGCTGTGCGGAACAGGAAAATAGAGTCTCACTACTCATAAGTACATGGTTTCTTTGGAGAGGATTAAAACGTTCTAAAAATAGTGTGGATGATTGCCCAACTCTGTGAATATACTAAATCTAATGGCATGTACACTTTAAAAGGGTGACTTTTATGGTATGTAAATTATATTTCAATAAAGCTGTTCTTTTTTTAAAGATAGTCCAACTCCTCGTTAAGAACATATTGAGTTCAGTCATTCTGTCTAAAACGTATTCCTTTAAAAGTAATCAATTTGACATTATGTTTCATCAGCTTTTGGCTAGACTGGTTAAGAAGTCAATTGCTTTCTTTCTTAAAGAAAAATTGTTTTTAAAAAAATACATTTCTGAACCTCTAAGAATTAAAACCAGAACATACAGAAGCCCAACCTGAAATAGTAAGGCAATCAGCCTCATCCATTTCAATCAATGGAATCCTATCTAATAAAATCCTAACATGCAAATTGACCAAATGGCTGAACAACCAGCAGAACAACCAGTCGCTATGATGCGCACTGACCATCAGGGGGCAGATCCTCAATGCAGGAGCTGCCCCTTGGTGGTCAGTGCACTCCCACAGGGGGAGTGCTGCTCAGCCAAATGCCGGGCTCACAGTTGGTGAGCACAGCAGTGGTGGCAGGAGCTTCTCCTGCAGGTGGGTGGTAAAGAGCAAGGGATCCCAGACTGTGAGAGCCCCGGACTGCGAGAGTGATGTCTGACTGCCAGCTTAGGCCCAATACCCCCGGGGGGATAGGGCCTAAGCCGGTAGGCAGACATCCCCTAAGGGATCCCTGACTGTGGGAGGGCACAGGCCAGGCTGAAGGACCCCGACCCCCAATGCACAAATTTTGTGCACGGGGCCTCTAGTCCCTAAATAAAAGAATGACTAAAAGAGATTAATTACAATACCTCTCAACAACACAGGTATTGTCTGCTATTCCACCAGATGAATCCATTTTGAATCTTGAACTAACTTTTAAACTCACTGTGATTGTAAACCAGGTATTTTCATTTTTTGAAATTTCCCTCTGTAACAATAGTTCTTACTCATTTTAAGTATTCAATGACATATGAAATCCCTTGGGTCAATTCTCAGTATGCTTATCTCCAGGCGGCTATTAGAAATAAAGCAGAAAAGAAATACCAGACAGCAGG
>NW_006287901.1:236562-246684 GCF_000327345.1 Myotis davidii | reverse complement strand
CAGGGAATGGTTGTTTTAGGTAAACAGTTCCAGGGTCTTTATAGGGATAATCAGAAATCTAGGTACCCAAGAGATTTGAGGATCCCAGTTTCTCCATTGAAGAATGACATTGGGAGTGATTTTGTTGCTCAACAGAACCAGCAAATATCTACTACATCCTTAGAACAAGTTGGAGTGGGACATTGTCCAGGTGGCTCCTCACTGGTTTCAGGAAAGGAGTAAAACAGTTTGATGTTCATTTTTAACAAGTATAAAACTAGGCTCGGGCAAGATTGGCAGAGCAGAGATGCAGCTCAGGCATTCTGGCTTCAAAGCTTATTGATATTCAAGTCTTATTTCTGGATTGTAGACTCGTTGATACATATCATACTATTTATAAAATGTCTGCCTCCATCTTGTGCACATGACGACTAATCAAGTACCTGCTAGTTGATCCTCCATAGCTGTATTCTCAGTGAAATTTGGTAGTTAATCACTCTATCAGATTCTAAAGCAAGACTTTTGTATAACTTGGAGCAAAGAATTGCTATCTCACCTTGCTTAGACAATCATCCTTAGACTGTCAAGGGTTTCATCCTAAAATGTGTGTTCAGCAGCGATCTAGGTGTTGATGCCCTTTCTGTGGTACAAGTGTCGACACTCTGAAATTTTTCGCTTCGCGAAGTGTTTCATTCTACACTGTCTAATAAAATCGTGTACTTCTCCTATCACTCTTATCTACTGATTTGCCTTTTTCACTTCAGGGGCCTGGGAAACTTTTGACCACGCATGACTCAGAGATCAGGATGAGAAGTACTTGCTGGTGCTTAAAAAGCTGGAAGGTCAAATGTCCCCCTAACTTCTGAGTCACCATCCAAGTTTTTTCTCTGTGCACTTACACATTTATACTCTCCCACTCACATGGAGATGTCTTTGTAATTTCCTTAATCTTCAAAGGCATTCTTGAAGATGTTCTAACATACGAAAAAGAAGGCAAAATAAATGAAGAGAGAAGAGGAGAGGAGAGGAGAGGAGAGGAGAGGAGAGGAGAGGAGAGGAAGAAATGAAAGATGGTAGATGGATGGGTGAAATAACAAGAGAATGAAGGAAACCCCCACCTCTCCCCAAGCCCACCTGGACTTGCCTATGTTCCTGCTCACTTGAATTGGAAGTGAAATCAGCTTTTCTGAATCTCATGAACTGCTAGAAAAAAATAAAAATCAAGACTGGAAGAAGCAAGAGGGAATGAACCCAGAAAAGTAAACAGTACTATCCTGTATATCACTGTACCTATCAGTATACAGCAAAAATAAACAGCAAAAACATTATTCCATTAGATCAGAAAGCTTGGGTCCCTCTAGTTCCCAATCATCTGATTTTGAAAGTCAACCTGAAGGCTTTAGCTCTCAGCTTCACCAACCACAAAATGGATAACAACTCTGAGCGGCACCATCACCCTCTCTGCCACCCATTGCATGCTGGGATTTGGATCCTCATAGTCTCCTCTGAATCAGGACAGAGACAGTTCTCTTTGATTCTGTATCTTAGTCCCACACCTGAAAGGGAAAGAAAGGAGTGTGTTTACATGGTCAGGCATGCATGCCTCTGGTAAGGGCAGGAGAAAGAGGACTAGCGAATGTCCGGGAAGAAACAGATATGGGTGCGTGTCTGGGAAAATGCCAGCCAAAGGAACTGCGGGCTTAGCTCTCTCTCCATGGGATGAGCTTTAACATTAGGATGTGCTCCCTGTCACTTCGTGGGAAACTTTATGCAGACATGTCATCTTGGAAAGAACTCTGTTCCAGCTCTAAATTTACTGTCTCTCCCATTGGTTGCTGATTTGAATCCTTTGTTCCACTTATTTTCACACCTAAAATCATCATAATCCTCTATTTGTGATACTGTAGTGTTGCTAAGTAACCACATGTGCAGTCATAAATAAAGTGATGGATTTTGGGGGAGGAGGGTGAGATCTGCCTATTGGTTTGTATAATATTCTCTCTCATGAGAAGGGTGAAGGTGGCTTGTGGAGACATCAATTTCCCAGAGTAAATTTCCTGTCCATGCCAAATAACAGAGATGCTTTCCTCTCCCACCTGCCTCTCCCCTCCCCTCCTTCCCTTGGAAAGCAGTTTATCCACGAGTCAGAGAATGTCCAATGCCTGGCTGTTCTGATTGCACTTTCTATTCTAGCATTTGACTGAATTTCACTGAACTAATACCTGCTGACATTCATTAATATAATGAGTGTAGCACTGTGCCAAACGTTACAAAGAATAAAAAAAGAGATGAGAAAAGCTCTCAAGAAACTTATAGGTTAGGAGGTAAAACAAGACAAGTATTAAAAGCAGTAAGGACAATGAAAAGCAAAACTAAGGCTCACTGGTAAAAATCAACACTAGAAACAGAAGTCGGAAGGAAAGGGCGGTCAGGTCACTTGCAGTAAGGAAAGCTTAGCCAAGACGTCCTGAAGATGTTCATGGACACTGAAAACATCTCCACATTCGGAGAGAAAGCATGAAGGGCTGCTCACAGAGAGAGGAACACAGGTGAGACAAAATGAAATTCAGGACGCAGTGAGGAGCCCAGATTTTGTCAGAGAGAGCCAAGTAGTTTTCACACCAGGAAGGAACAAGAATAGAGCTCTATTTTATGATTGTAATATCGAGTGTGATATCAACAAGATCCTCAGAGGAATCTGCCTCACTGAGTTTGATGTTTTTTTCAAGAGTTACGGATACTATTTTTGTCACCAGAAGTTTATTTTTACAGTATTTTACTTCTTTTTATTTTCTCTATGTGGTCTAAGAACTAAGCTACTCCACCTTTCACATTTATGAATCTACAGCTAATAGATTTAACATATAGGGAATGTCACTTTGAAGAATGGAAATCTTTTTCTGAGCAAAATTATTTCCTCCATTTACCAATGAGTTTCAATGCAAACGCAGTTTCACCTGCAGGGTCTTCTGTTAAAATAAAAATACTTTTGCAGATGTAACATCTGAAGTCCATTATCAAGTACCTTGGAGAACTTAATAAGCATTAAATCTGTTGAACAGAGCAAGGCTTTAGGACTAGACATACCTGGGTCCAGGTCCCAATCCTAACCCTCACTCCCTGTATGACCTTAGCTGTGGGAGGCAAACGGTCTAAGCATGTGCTTTTCATTATTTGAAAAATAAGCCAATAAGCATGTCTGCTCTGATTGATTATCTACCCCAAGACTCAAATGGGATAGCTCCTTCGTGAAATCCCTGACAAGCAGTGAGCATTCAATAAATTCTGGGAAGCACTCAACAGAAAGCACTTGGTTCCTTTTCTCTTCACCTCTCTAGTTCCCAGCAAAATGCCTGGCATACAGTAGGTGCTCAATGCCTGCTTTTGCTATTATAGTCAAAAAAAGGAAGCAGTTAAACATCAATTTTGAACTTCCTCCTCTACCACCCTCCCTACTGGATGTGTGAGCTTGAGTGGTTACTTACTCTCTCTAAGCATCAGTTTCCTCTTCAGGAAAATGAAGAGAATTACCATTTCATGGTTATTATAAAGAGAAACAAGAAACACATCTGGAATGTTGTAGGCATATAAATAAAGGCCAGTTTTCTCTGCTTTAACAGCATGAAATCATTGGGTTCTCTATCCTGTTTCCTCCCTGGAAGAGAGGTCCTTCACTCACTCTGTCCTTTTAACAAATCTATCTGGCCCCCTGTACATCCAGGTGACAAAAATACACTATATCTGCTATTATAAATTATTTGTAAATATCAAGACAGGAGTTTTTAATTCTTTGAATAAAAAATTAAAAGATTTAAACATTGTGGTGGTTGTGTACAGGCCACTTAACACTGACGCTGGTCGGGAGAGACCAGGGAGGAACTCCTCCTGGGCTAAGAGCTTAGATCAGGGGTGGGCAAACTTTTTGCCTCGAGGGCCACAATGGGTTCTTAAACTGGACCGGAGGGCCGGAACAAAAGCATGGATGGAGTGTTTGTGTGAACTAATATAAATTCAAAGTAAACATCATTACATAAAAGGGTACGGTCTTTTTTTTTTAGTTTTATTCATTTCAAACGCGAGCCGTAGTTTGCCCACGGCTGGCTTAGATGGACATGGAAGGAGAAGAAATGGGATATATTTTTCTTTGTGTAAAGAAGCCTGCATTAAAAAAATTATTCACAGCAGCGCTTTGCCTCTCCACCAGATAAAATGGAAAATGATGTTTATCCTTTAGAGGAGAGTAAAATTTCTGTCTGGTCTAATCTTACTTTGTCAGCTTATGGAATTGAATGGATATTCTTTCTAAATCCGCACCCATGTCTCCCTTTCTATGTTCAACTTCAATTGTTTTGTAAGTCTGTGTTTTCAGCTGTGTTTCCACCAACTCCTTCTCAAAGAGAATAAGTTAAGAAAAAAAGTCAGAGCAACAGGGCTGTGTATCACCTGCCTGTTTATCCATCCCTGTCATTGAAAACTACAGGTTGACACACACGGATGACTGTACTATTGTACCGAATGTGTATTGAGTGCTATTTTGCCAAGATGCTTTAAACAGATAATTTCACTCTGTATGCCTTTTCCCTCGTTTTATTTATGTTTTTAACATAATAGGTTCTGGTTTGCGTACATCTCCAGTAAATCCGTTCCTTTGTTTTCCAGCTGTGCTTGGGGGAAGCGAACGCTGACTCACGTAGGGTCTGACATCTCCATTTTGCCTGACAGCATTCTCCTTACCCGCCTGACAATCACCAATGCGGCTTCTGGTGGGGGATCAGGGGAGTGAACGTAGAGAAAACACTAGGTGGGGAGAGCAGGTTCCTGGTCAGCGAGGAGCCACTTAGAGTCAGGAATTGAGGCAACCTGCCGGCTTGCTAGCTTCCTGGACAAGGATCCAAAGAATAGCAGACGTGACACCATGATTTGTAGCAATACAGTACTGTCCCCATTAGAAACAATGGGGAAAATACCACATCCTTCAAGGCCAAACAAGGGCAGCCCATAAGCACGCGGCCAGGCAGATGAATACGAAAACCTGCCGTCAGCTTTTCTGAGCACAAAGACTGAGGTGATTCACAGTCCCACTTGCTCTCAGGTGGGCACAGTCTCTTAGAATGTTATCACTGAAAATACCTCCAAGAACACAAAGGTTCACGTGCTCATTTTCAAGATGAGAAAAAACGGAGGCTAAGGAAGGTGAAGGAACTCTCTCTTCAGTTCACACAGGTCAGCCAAGGCTGAGCCGACGTCAGGACTTAGTCCCGAGTTGGAGTGAGCTGGACAGAGCGTGAGAGGACCATTTCTGCGATGCTAAGTGATAATACAGGTGGGACTGGAGTCACAGTGAGGGGACGGGGCATTTCATTTCCTCTTCTCGACTCCATCTGTTATGGATCACAGTGAGCAAGAACTGTGCAGCCTCCCTCTTCTACCTACACCACCCATCCTTCCTTTGCTTTCTGATTTACCAGGTGAAGGTCCCCACCTGAAGAACAGGCGAAGGGCTGCCTTCAGGAGACCGGGGAAATAAAAACAATGGGAGAGCACACTGGGAAAGCGCCCTGGCCAGGTGGCTTGGCTGGTTGGAGCATTGTTCCATACACCAAAGGTTGCAGGTTCAATTTCTGGTCAAAGAACATACCTAGGTTCTGGGTTCAATTCCCGGTCAGGACACACATGGGAGACATCCAGTTGATGTTTCTCGCTCACATTGATGTTTCTCTCTCTCTCTCTCTCTCTCTCTCTCTCTCTCTCTCTCTCTCTCTCTCTTCATTCCTCTCTCTCAGTGAAAGCATATTCATGGGTGAGGATTTTAAAAAACACGTGGAAGGAGCAATGCCAGGGGCTCTCACTGACTATGAGCACATGCCAGATGGCTTACAACTTGCATTTTATTCTCAGAAGAGCTCTCTGAGCCAGGTATTCTTTTCCACCATTTTGCAAATGAAGAAACTGAGTCCAGCCCAACGTGATGGAGTCAGGATTTGAATCAGGCGTAGCCCACAGTTGGCCAAAATCATCTAATACAAAGCCCATTTTATAACAAAGTGTGGACTATCTCACGCAGTTTATTGACTACTGTACTGGAAGTGAGAAACAGAATAGTTGTATGGGTGCTCGCCACTCTCACACAGCCGAAAGCACACTGGCATTTTGTGGGCAGGATGGGATGCAAAACTCAATATCCAAAAAATGCTGGCAACACAGGACACTGGAGAATACAAGTTGTTTTTCCTTGTGATTGCATCACTGCCATTGCCCAACATCACGACTGGGTATTGTACTGCATATCGCCAGCCCCGGTACAAGATCAAAATTCAAAATTCAAAGTAAGGTTTCTTCAAATGTATTGCTTTCGTACGATCGTAAAGTCGAATAATCATAAGTCAAACCATCATGATTTGGAAACCATCTGCAATAGAGGCAGGTTTGCCCTTCTCTCCACCAAGTATGACACTGTTCAAGCCAGTAGTCCAGCTGGGGCCAAGAAGTGGGCTAAAAACTGTATTAAATCCCAAAGAGTTCTCTCTCCACCACACACACCCATCGTCACTACCAACCTATTTGGCAGAAGGCACAGGAGCAGGCAGCACCTGCTTCTCTACCCAGAGCCCCAGCAAGAAGAAGCGTATCCAGGACGAGCAAAAATGTAGGAACTATGCCAACCCCATCTGGGGTCACTGGAAACGCCTGCTGGGTGCTAGGGATTTGTTCTGTTTCATGAAGAGATGCCTTTCACCTCTGAGTCCTCGGTCTATCTGTAAAAACCCGAACTACTGTGTATCACGCAGGACTGAAAGAAAGTATATTGGTTTCCAAATACTGGTTTTTAAATGCTAGGATGTCTTTTTAATATAAAATGTTTCAAAAACCTTCACCCCAAAACTGCTTTCCTATAGGTTTGGATGCCTGAAAAAAAATACATAATGATCAAAAGCTACGAAAACCTTCACCCCAAAACTGCTTTCCTATAGGTTTAGATGCCTGAAAAAAATACATGATCAAAAGCTACTAGGAATCAGAAACCTCCAAATGAATTATAAGATAATGTAAACGTAAAGATAAATTTGTCTCTTGGGTCTCCCTGGTTTTGCTCTCGCTCCCACTGCACTTACAGCCAAGAATGTGTTCCACAGCCGGTTAAGCTCTCTGCCTGTGGTGGTTTCTGTGCTGTTTTGCCATAATAGCATCTAGGTTCATTTGGAACAAAGGAATATTACACGTATGTGTGAGCTACATAGCTTACACAGTTTTTGGAATACACTGGAAGTGCAGATGGGTTTATAGGCCCCTGGAATGAGCCAGCAGCTCACAGGACAGCTGCCCTCAAGGAGCCACCACTGGAGTTCAGTCCCTCAGCATCCTCTAGGCCAGCACTTCTCCAACTTTCCTGTGCTCATCATCATCTGAGGACTCTTAAAATGCAGATCCTAACTAAGTAGGTTGGGACCAGACCTGAGCGTCTGCATTCCTTGCAGGCTCCTGGTGCAGCTGCTGGGATGGACACACAGTGTATGGCACAGCCTGGCACTCATGCTAACCCAACTCAGCCCAGACTCTCACCCACATACCTGTCCACTTGACTGCACTTCCCCCACTCATCAAGTCACACAACCTCTTGCAACCATGTTTCCTGAGGGGTGCATATGGGTAAGTGTGTGTGAATGTAAAGATAAATTTGTCTCTTGGGTCTCCCTGGTTTTGCTCTCGGTCCCACTGCACTTACAGCCAAGAATGTGTTCCACAGCCGGTTAAGCTCTCTGCCTATGGTGGCTTCCGTGCTGTTTTACACACATTTGTGTTGATATCGGTGGTTGGTCATAATCTCCTTGAAAGTAAGGATGATATTGTACATATTCTCCATAGCAACCAGTACTTGCTCAATAGATACTTACTGGTTGATAAATTATCTAAATGAGACATATATGCATCCTGACATGGATAGGTATGTGTAAGCCATTCAGCATATCATTGAGAAAAGTATATGTAATGATTAATCGCTAAGTATTTATTTCAGAAAAATAGCAGGTGTCATTTAGTGCGCACTTGATAAGAGTCAGGCACTGGGCTAAGTGTTTTGTACATGATCTCATTTAAGTGTCACAAAGGCCCTTAGGAGGGAGAGTTCCAAAGCCCATACTTAACAGACTGCTGCCTCCCATTAAGGGCTGTGTACCAAAACGTGGTTAAAATCTGGTAGATTTTAAGGCAGTGCAGGCACAAATAATGAGGCTGCACTATGACAAGTACAACAATGCAGGTCAATGCAAAGTGCTGTGGAGGAGAGAGACAACCATGTGGGAATGTTGAGAAAAGCCTAAAAACTGGTATTTTGTTAAAAAGACCCAAGCAGAGAAAAGGAGGAGGGCGTAGAAGGGCACTAGAATGCATGTGCAAAGCATGGGAGTGTGAAAGAGCATGGTAAGTCTGAGGAGCCCCAGAAGCGTGGCATAGATGGAACTCACACTGTACATGGCACGTTGTGGGAGAGCAGAGCATGGGGTGGTGGTTCTCTCTGGGGAGGTGAGGTGGCTAGATACGAAAGAAGTGCACCCCTATGTTCACTGCAGCATTATTCATGGTGACCAGGACATGGAAACAACCTAAGTGTCCCTCGATAGATGATTGGATAAAGAAGATGTGGTACAATAGGATACTACTCAGCCATAGGTAAAGATGAAATGCTGCCATTTGTGACAACATGATGGAGCTTGAGAATATCATGCTAAACGAAATAAGTCAGAAAAAGTCGAGTCATATGATTTCACTCATATGTGGAATATAAAACTGAAAGCAAAAAAAACAAACAAAAACGCACAGTCACAGACAACAGTATGTTGGTTAGCAGAGGGAAAGGGGTATGAGGTGGTAAAGGGTAAAGGAAGCTCAATATATGGTGATGGAAGAAGATCTGACTTTGGGGGGTGAGCACACAATGCAAGATATAGATGAGGTACCATAGAATTGCACACTTGAAACCTATATGATTTTATGAGCCAATGTCTCCCTAATCAATATAATTTTAAAAAGAAGTGGTCTCAGAACACCCGGGGAGCTTTCTCAAACTGCACATCCCCATTCCAAGAATGTGTTATGTCTCCCTTCCCCCTCACCACAAGCTTATCAGAATCTCTTGGGCAAGAGGGCTTGGGAATGGAGAGTTTGATGGGCTCCCTTGGTGATTCCGAGATGACTCAGCGGGTAAGACCTGCTGCTGAAGCGGTCAATGAGCTCAGCATCTGGGGCTTCTCCCTTAGACATGGGGCAAGACAACCTTAAAACCAGACAGAATCGGATCTATTTTTAAAAGATACACATTGAAGAGAAGAAAACATGGAGACAAGGAGAACATAAGCCTGCCAAAATAGCAATAATGAAGATAATAATAGCTTATGCTTATCGATGTCCCAGGCCCTGTTCTAATTTAATTGTGTAATCGACAGATGTGAAAGCCCAATTTGAAGTGATGGCAGGAGGAACGGAGAGAAGGAATGGCATTAAGGGAAATCTCTAATTGGGCAGGATGTGTGCTCAGTGTTATAAAGACTGACATTTTGTCCCCAGGTATCAGACTGAAGTCTTGGGCTGCCATAACCCCTGTCCTTGTCCCTCTCAGCACTTAATAATGATAGGATAGACATCTAAGGTATATCCTGAGGGGAAGAAGTTGGGAGATTGGGAAAGTGCCCAGGGTCACAGAAGTTTTCGTTTACTTGAAACCACATAAGTTAAAAAAAAAGAATTAAAATTAAAAAGGGGAAAATATTTCTAGAACCAGCAGCAGTGTGTGCTAAAGCCATGGCCAAAAATGAAGCAAGGGGTTCTCTTGTTTTCATGAGCAAGAGTCCCAGACATTTCCCAGTTTTGTTGAGCTCAGTAAGTAGAGACTAGGGGGGTCTGTGCTGCTTGCTCCGAGGCCGCTGAAGCTTCTAAAAAGCCAGACCAGGGGCTGTCTCTCATAAGGCAGCCCTGACAATGGAATAGTATGACTTAGAGTTGAATTACTAGTAATCTACATATATAAAAAGCCAGTGTCCCTGACGACCAGGACGACCAAATGACTGGTCACCACGAGGAGCATTGAGCACCTCTCTGTCCCTCCCCCATGGCCCACAGGCTCCAATCACAGCAAGGTGGTGGCAGGTG
>NW_006287901.1:227092-236502 GCF_000327345.1 Myotis davidii | reverse complement strand
GGTGAGCGGCAAGGGGCAGGTGGGCGGTGCTGCAAGCAGTGGCAGGCTACTGCACAGGATTTTGCACGCTCAGCCTCTAGTAAAAGAATAATTGGCAACAGTAAGTTCAGAGAGAGTCAAAATACTTCCATGATGCTAATGGCAAGTCCTCTTCAAACAGATGGACTGATGTACCAATTCATTCATCACTCATTCATTGAGTGGATGCTATGTGCCAGACAAAACATTAAGGGCTGAGGCAACGAAATACAGGAAACATTTAAAAAAAAAAAAAAAGACTCTGAAGCTACTAAGCAAGTTTGCCCCCTGAGACATTTATTATTAAGGTCTTACATTTCTCAGACAGCTAGGCAGACTTCCTAGCAAAGGCAAAACAGAAAACAAGTGCCATCAAGGTTACCTCTGGACCTCTCACCGAGTGCGAGCCTCTGACTATGAAGCACTGCTTCAGTCCGCATGGAGCGGATATATTGTAGGCACTTAAGAAATGTCTCATTTGTTGAAAAATAACAGTTTCTCTCTAGCCCATGCTGCCTGTCTGGGGCTTGGCCGGGGTTCTCTGGGACCCAGGCTAGCAATGGAGAATGTGGCAGAAAGAAAAAAAAGATCCCTGAAAGGGTTTGCATTGGCAAATAAACATTCCAGTCCAGAAGTAGCATACATCACTTCCAATCACAACATCTTGTGCAGAACTAATTAGTGGCCCCACCCAAATATAAGGAAGCCAAGAAAAACAACCATAGGATGTAGAGAGCCAGATTATCTGGTTAACAGCACCGATGACTGCCACAGACACATGGCAGAGTTGGCCCCGTTTTAATTGACCATAATCCTGAAGATTGAGCGCCGGCATCAGCCTTCATCAGACAGTCTAACCTGCTTATTGTCAATACATAGGCTGAAATTGTTGCTGAATTGTGCCCCTGAAGCAATGGTGTGCGACCCAAAGATGAAGTGATAAAGCAGGGGATGGATGGATAGGGTAGGGATGGATCTAATAACACATGAACTTGAGCTTAAAGGAATTAAACAGTAACACCCCTGAGCTACTCCTTACTTACTGCTGTCAGGAGGCCCTTTAATGGGATTACACTGGAAGAGTTATAGGGTTTCACAAATAGTGAGATCCATTCTAAGCCCCATTCTGACCAAGAATTGACAAAAGGGATTTAATACACGACCCCTATCACTCCCACCCAAACTCACAGCCTGTAAAAGCCAGCTTCTCCCCAGAATAATGTCCTGACCAACCTCAGAAGAAAGTCAACACAAAGTACTCTAAGATCACAAAAAATCAAGAACATTGAGCAGGTTTTTTAGTGCTGAAGAGGGACACATGAGAAGGAAAATGGTATAAGATTTGGTTAAAGGTAACCAGTGCATGATAAATATTTTATATTAATAAATATTTCTCTCTAACACCTTATCTCAATTTAAGTTAAAAGCACCCAACATTGAACATCTAACTTTGAATGTCAGGCTGTTTCTTTATTTAAATTGCGTGTGTATCTCCTGAATTCAATGTACAAAACTGAAAAATATTTAGATTAGGTAAGATCTTCCATCTCTGTTTCCATGTTAAAAAAAAAGAAAAGAAAATAGTATGCATCCAACAATGCCCTTTTATTCTTGCTATAACCCTTTCTTATTTGTGAGATAGCTGACTCAGATCAAGATCATTGGGTCATTCTTTCACAAATTATTGTTCATGTGATTTATAGCACATTATGCATTTTTGTAACTTGTTTTGAGCACACACATATTTGTAAGATTCTATGCTGTAATGATAAAATTTGTTTTAGTGATAGCATTATTAAAGAAAGAAATGTATGGAAACTTGACAAAGAGAGACTAAAAAGTGCAAAGAAAAGGAGAGACTAAAAATTTTGCAAAGAGAGAGACTAAGAATTTTGCAAAGCCTGTCAGGAGGAAGTGAACTCTGTCATGTGAATCCCTTTGACAGTGAAAAAGATGGAGACTTAGTCTAAGGACCGTGACTCACCTTCCAGATCCGTCGGACTGTGCAGGACAAGAGCAGCACATACAGGAGTTGGGACCAAGTCACACTGGTGATTGAGCTCCGGTTCCATAGTGAAGGGAACTGCAGACTGATCTCAGAATGAATTGTCCCTCCTTCACCATCCGGGTTAAACATCTCTATAAAATCAAAATTTCTGGATGCCCTGGCAAAGCCAGGTAGGGGACAATCCTTAAAGTACCTGTTTGTTCTTGCTTTGTTATATATTTTACTTTGTTCTGTACCTCCCACAATAGTAACAGTTCACAGATGAAAATTCTAAAATGTTAGGGAAGCTGAATTCAAGGTCCCATATCTCATAAGTGGTGGATCCCAGGAAGACCCCTTCACTTCCCATTCCCCCAGGCTTCCGCACTGCAGGAGAACCAGTCTATTGCTGTAAAAAGGCAATTCATAATAATGGTTAATAGTGTAAGCCAGTAGTTCTCAACCTTCTGGCCCTTTAAAAACAGTTCCCCATGTTGTGACCCAGCCATAAAATTATTTTCGTTGCTACTTTATAACTGTAATGTTGCTACTGTTATGAATCGTAATGTAAATATCTGATATGCAGGATGTCTTAGGCGGCCCCTGTGAAAGGGTTGTTCGACTGCCAAAGGGGTTGCGACCCACAGGTTGAGAACCGCTGGTAAGCTCTAGGCAGGTAGACCTGGATATAAACCCAGTTCCAAGTCTTTGAGTTGCAATTTGAGTTACAGCTTCAACCTACTATAAAACGGAGATAAGCCTACTATCACATAGTTTTTATGAAGAATAAATAAGATGATAATGCTTAGGACAGGCCTGGTATATCATAAGCACTCAATTAATGTTGGCTATCTTCATCATCATCTGGGTTCTATATCCCATAAAGGTGAGAGGTACTTAACTATAATAAAGGTTATACACAACCTCTTAAGAAATTTCACATATATTTCCCTGGAGTCTTAATGGATAGTAAAGTACAAAGGCAAAATGACCTTTGAAGAAACCCTGCTCTTTCAATTTTCAGGTCAAGATACTAAGCCTATAGCATAATCATTGTACGTAAAATCTGATACGTTAATATATGAAAGACACCTATCGAAGCCCTCTTCATGTATTAATTCATTTAATCCTCACTCACAATAACCCTATGTGGCAGATGTTATTACTATATTTCCATTTTACAAATAAGGACATGGAGGCCAAGAGAGCTTAAATAACTTGCCGAAGTCCATACACCTAGGAAGTGGCAGAGTCAAGATTTAAATACAGGAAATTTAACCTCAAAGTCTGTGCTGTGCCCATTAAGCTACACTGCCTCTGTGCAATATTAATTAGGTGTACAGTCATATTTTTGGAAATAACAACATAGGATGTGTTATATACATACAATGAAAGTCTGCTGGCTCACAAGTCATAGATGCATGATGAATGGAAGCATGGTAAGTGTAAGTTGTGAGAACAGTCAAGAATGTGAGGTGTGAAAAATGGTCAAGAATTCAACATAGCAGCCCTAGTCAGTTTGGTTTAGTGGATAGAGCGTTGACCTGTGGACTGAAGGGTCCCGGGTTCGATTCTGTCAAGGGCACATGCCCGGATTGTGGGCTCAATCCCAGTGGGGAATATGCAGGAAGCAGCCAATCAATGAGTCTCTCATCATTGATGTTTCTATCTCTCTCCTTCTCCCTTCCTCTCTGAAGTAAATAAATAAATAAGAATTCAACATAGCAGAGCCTCAAACACTGACACGGTGAAAGAAGCCAGGGACACAACTTGACAGGCAACCAGAAGGAAGGGAGCCCCTCCTTTGAAGCAAAGTGAATAGACCAATGATGATACCAATAGGCTGGACCCACCTATATAAAAACAGACTTAGACCCAGTTGGCATGGCTCAGTGGTTGGTCATTGAACTATGAACCAAGAGGTCGCAGCTCGATTGCCAGTCACGGCACATGCCCAGGTTGCGGGCTCCATTCCCAGTGTGGGGTGTGCACAGGGACAGCCAAACGATGGTTCTCTCTCATCACTGACGTTTGTCTCTCTCCCTCTTCCTCCCCCTCTCCCTCTTCCTCTTCTTTTACCTCTCCTTTTCCCTCTCCCTTCCTCTCTGAAATCAATAAAAATATATTTGGGCGGAGGAAAAAAAACAGGCTTAGGGGAACCAGCTACAGTGCTCATCAGTGACTGTGCTGGTGCCCACAGGACTCATCAGCATCCTCTTTCAAAATCACCTCGAACAATAAAGGACAACTGCACATGGGCCCACATTAGTGAAGAGGCTGAAAACCAATGCCTGACTTGGCCTTTGATTCATTACTTGGCTTTGACAGACTTAGTCTTCTTTGTATGTGTTACAGCGGATCAGGAAGGATGAACACAATGCTCATATTCCCAGGGCAGATTCAGGTCAAAGGGAAAGGATAAGAAATGACCATAGTCATGACTTTGGGTCATGTCAGGTTGGAGTTTGCAGGGCTATGGATGAGAACACTTGGGGAACCACCCCCTTGGGTATTGAGTGTGCTGGCGCTGACTTTATATTATTAGACATGAAGGATGTTTACCATTCAAGGAACCAAAACAGAAAGAAACTGATCTCACTCAAGTTTATCCTCCACAGCCAGGACTGCTTCCAAGGACCTACAACCTCTCCCACACTCTCCAGGTCCCGCCCACTTTGAAAGATGGCAGAAAGTCCTTAGCTATAAATTTCAAATCCAAAAACAGTTCTTAACCATGAAACAGATGGAAAAATGCATTTTTGGCAAGATTCTAACCCACTCGAATGTAATGCTTTCTCTCCAAATATTAGAATTTCAAGCTGTGCATTTAATGCTGGAAGTTATGCAACTTCCTGGTTCAAGATATTTAATAACTCTAATGGTTACTGAGTGACACAGGGGCAAATGAGACTAATGTCTGAGTAAAGTTTCCCTTGAAATAATCTTGGAAGTGAAAACCCAAGGGAAGACACATTCATAATGAGGCAAAATGGATTTTTGCTGAACACAAAAATAGTGCAGGACGCATTATTAAACCCCAAAAGGCAGCCACACTGCATCCACTGATCAGTGATTTGTCCTTTCAATTCTACTTTTTCAACGGGTCTCTGAAGTGGATGAAGAGGTGCACGTGGAGGTACAATGAAGGATGGAGGGGAGGAATGAATCGAAGTCACCAGTGGAGCATGGCACCCCCACTCACAAAAGCCTTCATGAGGCCCATTCTTTTTTTTTTCTTTTTTCTTTTTATTTTATTGATTTTCCACAGAGAGGAAGGGAGAGAGATAGAGAGTTAGAAACATCGATGAGAGAGAAACATCGACCAGCTGCCTCCTGCACATCCCTTACTGGGGATATGTCCGCAACCCAGGTACCTGCCCTTGACCGGAATCGAACCTGGGACCTTTCAGTCCGCAGGCCGATGCTCTATCCATTGAGCCAAACCGGTTTCAGCAAGGCCCATTCTAATAGCAGGGCTCTTAGATCAGGAGTTGAGAAAAAGTTCTCAGTGCTGCAATGGAACATTGTCCAGTGTTCATACAAAGTGGGGAAAGTGCCCAAAGGGTTTGAATTCCATCATCAATTTCATCCCTCTTAGAAGGGGTGAGTCTCCTGCACTCTAGAGCATTTGACAGCTTGTAGCTTCTCTGACCACATGCATTTGAGCTGCTCTAAGCAACCTGGCACACAAATTGAGGCTTGAAAGCAGATAAGAAATGCCCCAGACTCTCTAAGTATTATTAAATAGCATAAACCTCCCTAGAGAATGAGTACAGAGAGGAAGCCAAGCCTACAAACATTCCAGAAGCAAAACGAACTACATGGGTGTATCATATTTAAAATCAAATGGTACACTGGTTTGGCGTCAAATAAGTATATAAACTAAAAGAAAATACACTCCATGAGTGGCAATTTCTTGTCCCTGATTACTCAAGACATCTCCAAGTTTGAACAACAGATTAAGCTTCTCCTTAGCTATCCTGAATCCTACTTTAAACATGGAAATATCAATAATTACCCCAAAGATCTGCTCTCTTTTTTGCTTCCCAGCAAAAATAGTACTAAATAACTTTGGCTTTCAGTTCATGAAAGTAGAATTATTTGTTTTTTGTTTTTTTTAAAATATATTTTATTGATGTTCCACAGAGAGGAAAGGAGAGAGATAGAGAGCCAGAAACATCGATGAGAGAGAAACATCGATCAGCCGCCCCCTGCACATTCCCCGCTGGGGACGTGCCCGCAACCCAGGTACATGCCCTTGACCGGAATCGAACCCGGGACCCCCCAGTCCGCAGACCGACGCTCCATCCACTGAGCCAAACCGGTTTTGGCAAATTATTTGTTTTATTACTACTTTTCTTAGGTATTTATAGAATCTGCATTTCTTCTGCTGGGTCTTTCAAAAAGTCACCTCCCTCTCCTTCCTGCAGCAGCACAGAAAAGAACACACTATGTGTGCACCTGAGCGCAAGGAAAATGCGAGAGCCTTTCTCCCCATTTGTGAAGCTGGTCCCTCTTAGGAAATCATATTATTTGAGTTACTGGTCCAGCTTCTGCAGATGGGTAGGGTACTGCTCTAACCGTTCCCTTTTCAGAAATTAGCTAACTGGTTTGTTTAAGAAGTTGGGAGGTGAGTCTGTTGTAAAGTAGAGAGGGCGGGGCGGTACTAACTAGTCTACAGATTTCTTCTTTCTCTGATGTGGTTCAAAACAAATTCTCTAATGAAATGGTACATTTATCCTTTATTTATTTATTTACTCACAAACACCTTCTAATTCAGGTATTTCATGTCAACTATTTATTGAAATCCTACTACATGTCAGCCACTGAAGTTCATATCAGAGACATGGATATGAAAAAAAAAGAAAAGAAAAAGAGGATCTAGGTGTAAAGAAGCTTATAAGCTTGCATTCCACTAGTAACACTAACTATTGTCTAATGCCTCTATAATATCACTTATCATATTGAAAATAAAAAATACTGTGGTAGAAGAGAGCAAGAAAGAATGAATGCTACGAGAGAGGAGAAACTTTAAACAGAATCTTGACTAACACAGATCTCGAAATGTGACTCTACTGCTCTTCCTGTTTCTTTTGTGAGCTCCTAGTGGGCCCATATGATTTCCCAGTGTCCCCTAGGTCCTCTTTTCTTCTCACCCTACAGACTACCCCTAGGTAATCAAACTTTCTCTCATGATTTCAACTCCCATTGCAAAATCTTCACGTCCATACAAGACCATTGTCTTGAACATCAGATTGGTTTTGCGTTGGCCTTTTCATGCTGCTAGCTCACAGGTACCTTGGGTGCAATCTGACTGAGATTTAGCTCATTATTTCCTCCGTCCAGTGTAGTTCCTCATCCTCTACTCCTTATCTGAGGTGTCAGCTCCACTAGTCAACCTAATTTGAAACACAGAAGTCAACCTTAATTCTTCCTTTTTTCCCAATAAATCACATCCATGTCATCATTAAGTTCTTTTAGTTTTAAATTCTAAAGATTTCCTCCATCCCTTCCATCTCTTAGCTCTGCACTCAACCATTTTTTCACCTACACTGGCACAAGAGTCTATTTACCCATCCTCTGTGCAGTAATTTGAATAATCTAATTGAAAGGCAAATATGAAAAATTCACTCCCTTATCTATAACCTTTCAGTGGCTACCCATGCTAGCCATAAAATGGCAGTAAGTCCTCCATTTTCAATACTAGCTCACAGAATTAGCTATCTTGAATCCTACTGCAAACATAGCAATATCAATAATTACCCAAAAGATTTGCTCTCATTTTGCCTACCAGGAAAAAAATGTACTAAATAACATTGATGAAATGTTCTGTTCATAAAAGTAAAATTATTTGTTTTATTATTACTTTCCCTGGATATTTATAGAATCAGCATTTCTTCCCCTGGATCTTTCAAAAAGTCATCCCCCTCTCTCCTAGATTCAGCCTCCAGGTTCCAGAGCTTCCCCATGAAGGGTCCCTCTCTCATTGCGTAATTTTCTCAAAGGAAGTTTCCAGGATTTACCTCCCAATTCTAGCCTTCCAACCTGTCTATTTGACTCAAGTCCTTGATTCCACACATAGCTGCACCTGTAACTCAGACTCCAAGTCTCCCTTGCTGTACCCTCCACTGCTAGACAGTGGATTTATGAGATCCAACCAATGGATCTATCCATGGCAGCTCCAGCTCTGGAAACCCAACTTAGACAGATATGCAGAGAAAGACATCAAGACCCTCTCTTCCTGGGTCAGGCCTAACAACAATAGCCCTGCTATCATCTACATCTACCTCTACCTGTTGTCCCAGTTGGATGTAGAGAAGACTGAAACTTTCAACAACAGGCCCTGAAACTCTCTATATTCCAATACCACAGACCCTAAAGCAGTGGTTCTCAACCTTCCTAATGCTGCAACCCTTCAATACAGTTCCTCATGTTGTGGTGACCCCCAACTATAAAATTATTTTCGTTGCTACTTCATAACTGTAATTTTGCTACTGTTATGAATCATAATGTAAATATCTGATATGCTGTATGTGTTTTCCGATGGTCGTGACCCACAGGTTGAGAACCGCTGCTAAAGTGTAGCAACCTCCCTCTCTACCCAACTCCTCATAACTTAATAGTCCTGTCCAATGTCGGGTAATTTAACTGCGTGTGAAGACGCTATTAACTCTGAGTCCAATAAGCTCTCCCCATTAACCCTAATGGCCCAAAAGTGGTGAAATGTACTAAGACCCAGAGATCCTCCCCACTTTTCTCCATAAGGTTTTTTTATATCACAATTCACTGAGCTCCTACCTATGATTCCACCATCAGAAAAAGGAAGAGAGAGAGAGAGAGAGAGAGAGAGAGAGAAACACAACAGTCACCTTCCTCCTTGGTCTCTAGGTAGTTGACAGCAGAAACCACCTGGCAGCCCAGCAGTGCTCTGCTAGGCCAGCAATGTCATCTGTGGAGTCAGGTCCATGCCTCCCACAAAGCTTAGGGTGAGCTGCTTAGACAGGAAGTAGGTGAAGTGACCCAGCTCCACAGTCTTAGTTCTGAGAACTCCAGAAGCACCAGGACAGGAACCTGGAAGAAGTGAGTGGTGAGCAGTCCTATGGTAATAAGAAGGAGTTTGGCCACCCACGCACAGAGCCTCTTACAGAGGTTGCCTCTGAGGCAACATGTCATCCTCATTATCTCTGTGGCTCACTTCTGACATTGAAAATGGCCTGTAAAAACTTCTGATGGGACTCTGTCAGGAGTATTGCTCAGCATTATGCCACCACTCAAGACACAATTTCTCCAGCCCAGGTCTGACATGGAGGCCAGGGTTTTCTGTGTCTCCCCTCCTAACCAAAGCACTCTCTTAAGTGAGAGCACCCTGCTCATCAGCTTTCACCTCTCTGGGCCATTAGGCACC
>NW_006287901.1:204185-226589 GCF_000327345.1 Myotis davidii | reverse complement strand
GTGTTTGTATTTTAGGGGAAACAGACATATAATGAAAATAAATACATAATATAATATCATGCGGTATCAAAAGGCACAAAGAAAATAAATAGGGTTACATAATAGAATGATGGAGATGATGATGCAATTTTTTTTTTGACACATGGGGTGGGCGAGACAGCCGCTGAGAAAGTGACTTTTGAGCTAAGACTTGAATTATAAAAGCAAGACATGATAAAAAGATTGAAAACAGGGTTTCTCAACCTTGGTACTGCTGACATTTTGGACCAGGTAATTCTTTGTTGGGAGGAGCTGTCCTGTACACACTAGAATGTTTATCAATGTCCCTGACCTCTACCCACTACATGTCAGTAGCATCCCCGAAATTGTGACAAACTCATCCTCACTGAATAATGCTGAAATGACAACTTTGTTAGCATTCTAGTCTCATTTGTTGACCCAATTTACCACTGATATTCCTAGATTATCAATTCACTTTCAATTTTTTATACAACCAAGTCATTTCCCAAGGCTATCTTTTTGCTTATGTTGATGTCCTGACAATTGAATAAAATCCCTCCTCATTCTTTAACACTCAAATCAAAGATCTCATTTTCTAATTTCATGTGCATATCTCTACCATTATACTATATGTACTATATATTATCTATATACAATATACTAGTATAATACATATATTTTAATTAAATGTCTAGTTTTCTATCTGTCTGCCCATACTAATCTCTGAGATTCTTGTGTTCAGGAAATGGATTTTATTTGTTTGTGTTTAGTGCCTAAAATACACATTGGGTGCTTGATACCAAGTGTTAATAAATATTTTTTAAATAAATTAACTGTTGTGCCTTGAAGAATATTACAATCACTTAGAGGTTAAGAAGATATATATAGACATAACTCTCAAATAAAACTAAAAATGACATGTGACATAAGAGAAATAATAGTGTTATTAGAGTTCAGACTCGAGAAAAATTACTTTCCACTGAGTACATTACTCATTATCATAGAACAAAGTCAATACTCTATATTGTTAAATTGTGACTCCCCCACCCCCAATACAGTTCTATAGCCACAGACTATTGTCATAACTTCACTAGTGATCAATCAATGAAGGCCTCAAAAACCAGATGTGAGCAAGTTTGTGATTCAGACTGACCATCACTTATGGGAAAACCAAACTGCAGATATCAAGTAAGCTGTGTGATTGCGTGAGGCCAGTGCTAACAGGTACCTTCTGGCCCAGCCGGTGTTCCTCAGTGGTTGAGCATTGACCTGTGAACCAGAAGGACCTGGTTCAATTCCCAGTCAGGACACACACCCAGGTTTCAAGCTCGATCCCCAGTGTGGGATGTGCAGGAGACAGTCGATCAATGGATTCTCTCTCATCACTGATGTGATATGTTTCTATCTCTCTCTCCCTCTATGAAATCAATAAAAAAATACATCATTAAAAAGTACCTTCTGATGCCTTTCATGCCCAGTCTCTAAAATATCACAGCTACTAAGCTCTATTCTTGTATGTGTGTATACTTGGCCTCTCTCACCACAGCAGGGCTGATATCAGAGAGTGTGCACAGCAGTGAAATATTAGTGTACACAACCAGTGTCCACACCCACACCTTAGCAGCTGGTCCATATTTCAAATATCCTTCTTGGCTTCACCCATACTTGCCTGTCAGACCATCAGTGACACTGTCTCAAAGCATGAGAACCAAACCACAGAGAAATCGTTTATCCCTTTGGTTATGAATATGAGCTAACTGGAGAGTATTCCAAGAAGATGGGCAGTGAGCTAAAGATTCTCAAGACAAATGTTTTAAAAAATACACCCAAATCAAAAGCAAACAGGCAACTTGAACATTGGGAACTGCTCTGGAGATGGGCCAATGTGCTCATCATATGGTTAAAAATAATAATCCTCGGAGGGGTTAAAGTTCAACACGCATAAACTAACACTTAAGAGTCCAGGAATGTGTCATCAGCCACATAAGTGCATTCTTAAAACAACCCAGCTGGAACCTTCAGCTAAAGTTTTGTGGGTCTAAATTTGTGTGTTCACTAAATTAGTTCCTGCAACACTGGTTTTGTACATATTCCCATCACCCTATATCTCCTCCCACCAGATTCCTACTCCAAATATGAATCAAAACTTGGGAAAAACTCATCACAAAATTCATACACAGATAACTTTGATTTCCATGTCCGTTGATAGCTAATAATACAGTCAGAAGTAACTTTGTTTTCCTCAAATGCCTCAAACCATAGCAAAATCATTATCAAATAAAGCTTCTCAAAAAAAAAAATCACCTTGCAACTGCAGAGAAGTGAAATTTTCCACTTGACAAGTGGCAGTCCTGAAGCACCGACAGGTCAGCTGCTTTAAGCCAGGATCAGCATCGTGCTCAAAGGCTGAAACTAGACTTGGATATTTAAACTCCAGCTTAACTTAGAACCCGGTGCCCCATGCCCCGCTTGATGTTACTTCTTAATATAGCTATTGAGTCCAGCCCACATTTAAACGCCTACTCACAGACGTTACACCAGATAACACTCCTCAACGAAGCTGTGTTCCCGACCCACATCTTCGTACCCACACAGAGAATTCAAAAAGTTCAGACTCCAAGGGATCTTAAAGATCATCGAGCCCAGCCTCCTCGTTTAGCAAAGCATCATAATTCTCTACAGCCCACCACAATTCCTGTCACCAACAAGGGTGAGGTCGAACTCATTGTTTGGCAAAATGTACCCTTCATCATCTATTTCCAGACCCACAGCCTCTCAGGTCACCTTATACCTGCGCCGTAGGCTTACCAAACAACTTTCTTTATCTAGAATACACCAGGCTTCTTCAAACCTCCATGACGGTGCTGTGACCTCTCCAAAGCACACTTCCATCCTTGAACAGTGACTTGTTTGAATGTCACCACCACAGTCAGGCATCCTTTGACCCTTTCAGAGGGCAACACTGCCCCTTCCTCCATCATCCCGACATTTTTTACATGCCTCTGGCACAGTGCATTTCTCATCACGTGTGAATCTGTGTTGTTTCTATGTCTGCCTTCTTCCACTGGAAGACGTGTTCCATGAAAACAAGGACTATATTTCATTCCTTCCTGTCATCTTTGTATCTAGGCTGGCACCCAGCGAGTTCTTTATAAAGTCAGAGGAAAAGAGATAGAGAAATAGAAGAAAATGCGGAGGGTGGTCAAGTCAGAGCATATAAGAGATTTGCTCAAGGTTACCCCAGAGACACACAGATTCCACAATTTGCATTCTGTCATACAGACCAGGTGACATAAACTCACTTCCCCACCAGCTCACCACACCCACCGATGTCCCTCCATTTTTTCTCCAGAGTCTCTGGTTCTGCAGATAGTTCCCCACTCACAGCTCTGCCACATCACTGGTGGGGACACCTGCAAGTGAAGATGTCTGAGAGAAGGTTGAACCTTCCAGGAACACAGACGTGAGCTGATGAGGGCACTGGAGTGAACAGTTTAGTGAATGAGGGTCTTCCATGCAAGACTGGTGGGCACGTGCTCAGGAGGAATATGTTCCCTTCTCCCAGCAGTTGCTTCTGGAACCACTATTCCACCATCAAAACCCCAACTGCTTAACCTTCTAGCACTCCAACCCCAAAGACAGTGTTTCTGGGGGCTGTGGGTCTTCCTGGCTATCTCCTCCAATGTTTGGGAAAGCCCCATGACTGAGCTCAGCCTCTCCTACTTACAGGGAAAGCCAGCCAGGAAAACTAGCCAAGAGATTAGCCAGCTGGCAGCAGGTCTGGGGATCAGGCTGCATGAGCCCAGACAGACCTCCAGGCATTGTGCAAGGGCCGCCCCTGGCCTGGTATCAGGCTTTCCAGCCCACAGCCAGCCTCCTGTGAAAGTGTCATAGCAATCCACCCTCCCCTGGGGCCCAGTCCAGAGAGAGCAACCCCGCCCCAGCTGCTGCTAATTTGCACCTCATTAGCAACAGCCTCCCCCCAAGTGACAGTCCCTCAGAAATCCCAGATTGAGCACCTTATTGGTGCTAAATGAACTCTGGGTGTTTGGGAGGCTGGCATCTGAGCTGCTAGGAGAATGACAAGTCTCAGGGCTTCCCAGAAAACCAGAAGAGCATGGGCTACAGACAGAAGACAGAGAAGAACATTGTGTCTGACAGAAACCAGTGTTTCAACGTTAGGAGGTGCTGAAAGTCAAAGGAATACTTTGAAACTTTAGCTAATGGCCTCAAGGCAAATAGTGAACTAAATAAAGGCAACTGGATTGTAGCAGAATACCAGAGGGAAGCCACAACAGGTATCTCCTCTACTTGGATGCTCCAAAAACTGCCATCCTGTCCCATGCCACAGAGGAAGAGTTGGGACAGAGGAAATGCATCTGAAACTCTTAAAACTCCTTTTAGAAGGAAAGATGAACAAAAAAACATTGTCTGTTCAAAATTTCTAAAGAAATACTCTGATTTGTCAAATTTCCTATTGTTCGTACCAAGGAAGAACAGAGTAAGCAACTTCCATTTACCACAGTGAGTAGGACACATGCTTTTATCCCCACTCCCTCCAGAAATTCCCACTAAAGTGAAAGTACAGGAAATAAAAGACATCATTTCACAAGAAAGAAAAAAGGAAAAGGTGAGCTGACAGCAAAGGGAATGACGACTTTTAGAAGCTGGAGAGTGAACTGAATAGAGTTAAGGGAATGTAGGCAGGGCAGAGGAAGCTGGAAATTAGGTGTATTTGGGAAGGAAAAAGTAATCACCACAGAACTCCAGAAAAGCTTCAGAGTTGAAGGCACCAGGTAACACTGAAGGTGAGAATGGGAGAAGGGGCCAAAAAGAGTTGAAGAAGCCTTTACAGAGACTATTTGGATCTCCATCTTGAGGAGCCTGATGGTTACTCTTGACATACTAGAAATTTAGTTTCTAAAGATGCTAAACCAGAGAGGATCTAGAAAACACCAATCACAAATGGGTTTGAGTATGAGATCTTCTACTGAAAGCAGAGATCTACTGAAAATCTGTAAGTTGAATAATAAAAAATCCAGCCCCAGAGAAATAACAGGTGTAAACCTCTTCAGAGGAAAGCAGAGCATTCTTCTGAACAGAAAACATTAACATTTAGGAGTTTCCCCATAAAAATTGTGAAACTTAATGTTCTAACAAATCAAAGACATGTACACATAAGGAGCTTCCATTCAGCCTCGCTCTTAAATATGACCAGATCATCAGAGTTTCCAACATGAAGAGAAGATACTAACTATAGAGAAAAAATTTTTTTAAAGAAAAGAGAGTTAATATTGGGTGAATAAAATGTTCAAACGTTAAAATGTTCAAATGTTCAAACGTTATTAATGTCCTCAGAGAAATAAAAGATATTAAAGCCATGAAACAAGAGTTGAGTGCCATAAAAATGAGCACTAGAAAACAAGAAAAAGCTCTTAGAAATTAAAAGTCAGATTACAGAAGTTCAAAGGAAAACATTGATAGAAAATAAAATTAGAGAAATCCTCCAATAGATCCAATAGCTACACAATATAAAATTTTTTTTAAAGCAACAGGTAAAATAGATGGGAAGAAGGTATTCTTCCCTTACCCCCAAATTATAATACCAGAAAGTTCCTTAGAACTAAACATTTTCAGATTGAAGACATCTAAAAAGTTTCCAACACCATGAATATATGTGCCATGCTAAGGCACATCAGTTTTGAAATTTCTAAACAGTACATATAAAGAGAAAAAAATTTAAACTAGAGAGAAAGAAAAAAGCATAAAATTACTGAGAATCAGAAATGGAGTTGGTCTTGTCAACTGCAATTTTGGAAGCAGAGAAGCAACAGGGAAATGTATTCACCATTCTGAGGTCAAATCATTTCCAATTTAGAACTCCATACCCTGAAAAACTCTCAATCAGATGTGAAAATAGATAAAAAGATATTCTCAGACATGAAAAGGCTCAAAATATCTACCTCTTATGCACCTTTTCTGAGAAAGCTATGGCAGGATGTGTCCCACATCCTAGAAAACTTTTTCAACTCAGTCATCTAAAAATATGATGAAAATTCCTGGGGGGGAGGGGGAAGGAGGGGGAAGGGACTATCCAAGAATGTGGTATTGTTAGTCTTGAAATGGTTGTGTGCTCCACAAAACTATACATAAACCAAAAAAGAAGTATAGGAAATCTAAAAAATAGGGGATTCAACTGTGGGAAATAGCAATGAGAAATTAAGAAAATGGGGAGAAATGAGAGCTGTGCTACAAACCAGACCAGAAGAGGCAAGATGATGGAGGCATAAATGGTGATAGAAAGAGACTTGACTTGGGGTGGTGAGCATACAATACAATATACAGCTGATGTATTATAGAATTGTACATCTGAAACCTATAGTTTTATTAACCTTCACTCTCACAATGAGCAGACTAAGCATAAACCTAAAAAAAAAATCAATTCCATAGGCAATTGATTGTCTATGCTAATGGAAGAAATTATCTTTTTAATCTATTCATGCTAATGGAAGAATTTTACAAATAACATAAGATAGATAGGAGGGTAAAGAGGGATAAATGGTGATTGAAAGAGACTTGACTTGGGGTGGTGAACATACAATACAATATACAGCTGATGTATTATAGAATTATACATCTGAAACCTATAGTTTTATTAACCAATGTCACCCCAATAAATTCATTAAAAAAAGAAGGGACAAGGTGATGGAGGAACCAGGACAGCCTGTCCACACAAAAAATAACAAAACTGACACATTATTTGATATGTTTAAATGTACTAGAAGATTTATGGTTCTGTTAAAAAGTTTGTGGGAGAGTTATAAATAAACGTATATAAAAATAATTTTTTAAATGAGACCAATATTTTTGAAATATTGGAGGGATCACTTTGTAAAGTATATGATTACTGAATTACTATGCTGTATACCTGAAACTAATATAAAATAATATTGAATGTAAACTGGAATTGAAAATTAAATATTTAAAAATTATAATTTAGAAAATGAGATCAAGAATACAAGAAAGGAAATGTATCCAATAGTGCACTGGGTGGCTCAGCTATAGATAAGATTTAAAACTTTAATATTATAAACATTTATGAATGATTTAAATAACATTGTGAAATAAATATACTGGAAAGATGAAAAAAGGGACATGTGCAGGTAGGATCAAAAAGAACTAAATCATCTTCTTCTCACAGGATACAGTTGAGAAAAGTTGTAAAGCAGAACATAGTGGCATATTATCTATAAATATAAATATGGAATCCAGAGGAAGAACTAACATATCACAGAAGCTTTGGGGAAAAGGGAGTATGGGAGAGAAATAGAGAAGGAAACTCCTGGGGGTTTTTATAAGCCTGTGGTTCTAGTTAACAATGAACTATGCATTAAGCTACACTTATATATTACTTTGATTAAATAAGCATTGTATTTAAAAACTAAAACAAAAAAAATGGTTAATTCTCACATACCTGCATTTGCACATCTCTAAAATGATGCTGACCATTAGCAAACATATGCTTCAGAGATTTCGTGAATAAATGTAATTACTCTGAAAAGTTCACAAGGTCTTCCCATTATTCCATGGCAGACAGCATCCATATGATTCAGCATGGTGGTGGTGCTAGCAATATTTTGCCTTTATATGTGGCTTTGCAATTTACAAAGTGCATGCCTCATTCCATTCAACTCAACAACCATGCTGTGCAGTAGGTATCAGCAACCTCATTTTTCAGAGAGAACATGGGGGTCAGAGAGAATGAGACCTATCTGAGGGTTAGCAGGTGACACACAAATGAGCAAACTACAACTTATACACACATGACGCATACCTCACACACACACACACACACACACACACACACACGCACTGGAGTAGGCAATACTATTTTCTAACATGGATGGACAGTGACTCATTAATAGACTTGTTTTCTAATTTTATTTATGCCTTTTTCAATCTAAGGCAGTGAGGAGTAAACATTTTTGAATGAAGGCTACTAGGAAAAAATTGCATGTTGCAAACTGGCTTCATTGAGTGACATGGAAAGAAATAGGACGTTTTGCATCTTAGAGTTTAGTATATGGAATAGAGTTACGACATTGCTCAGTAGTCTCTATGTTTGAATAACCTGATTTGGTTGAAAAATGGATAAAGAGCGTTTTCTAATCTTAATGCTGAGATTCGTTTGCTGGCTATGTCCCCATATTAGATGGACCCGCTCATCACTCTGGGTGGCCTTGAACCAAGATCCTCTTCCTTCCTACATGTTAATGCTTCTTTGATCTCACTGTTGCTCTCTCTATTGTACCCTACTTTTCTCTATTTTCCATTTATATGAGAAAAATAATGATTTTCTAACATACAGGATGTGAGCCAGCTCTCAGGCACTGCAATGCAATGGACATAATACAGGAAGTAAGTTAGACATCACCCTAATCCTTCAGGAACCAGCTTGAACACCAGGAGACAGAGCTGGTCACACTGATTTTCCACCACAATGCTGCACTCCATTTACTGAAGATTAGGTCTGAAAAGAGTGTGCAGCTTTCAGCTGAAAGCAAATCTTTCCTAGCTGCAAAATTATCTGTATTTATATTAACTGGCCCAGTCAGTGTCTGTTCATGTAATGGTGTTAGACGGTAACAAGGCCTCTGACGGGAAACAACATCTAAGCCACTCAACTACCATTTTCTAACACATTCAGAACACATATTTCTTCCATTAATTTGTTCAGTGATTTCTAGGTATTGGAATCTGGGGGGAAAAAACTTTCCACTTCATTAAAAACATTCCAATGGTGTGATATTTTGGGAGTTTCTCCAAACAGATTAGAGAAAGTCTCCAGCTCAGAGGCAAGCCATGTTCCCCAATTTTCTGTAGAGTTGCCTGCTTAGAACTTCGGACAATGTTGTTTGGCTCAAGTATTCACTAATGACATCAGATTTAACCCCTCATTACATGACTTTATGTAAAAATAAGGTGCAGGTTCAGACTCTGCGGCTATCACACATCCTCCTCACTCCATCTTTCCCAAATCCTCAGGGATTTGTCCTGGAGGCCTGAGAGCAGCGTGGCCACTTTATGCCCCGGGGGAGGAGGAGAGCTCTTGTCCCCACCGCATGGTTTAGCGGCAGGGCGGAGTGGAGGTGTCACTTCTGCTGTAATAACAGAGGTTCCAGAAGGGGGCGCGGCAATGGATCCAGAGGGAACAAGGCCTTCCCCACATTGGATACAGAGCATCACCTCTCTGCTCCCAAACCTCCAGTGGCTCTCTGCTAACTACAAAACCCAAATTCTTCTGAAAGCATTCAAAGCCTTCTGTAATGAGTACTTAACCTTCCCTGGCCTGATCTTCCACTGTGTTTCTCTGGGATCAAAGCAAAATTATTCCACAATTCACACGCTGCCAAACACGCCCACCGTGCCCTTTGTCATGCAACTCTTGCTGCCTAGATTGTGCTCCATCCTTGCTCTCTCTCTGCCCCATCACCTCCTGTTGAAATACGACCAGTCCTTCAAAATCCAAGGAAACTTCTCCCCAAGAGAACTAACCTCTCTGCCCTTCGTTTGTATTCAGACAGCCCAGATATGATCATGTGCATCCCTCTGTGCCTGCTGTTTACTTTTGTGCAAGCTTCTGGTGTTTTTCAAGTACAGAGTAGACAGAACTCCTAGGAAAGGTCCTTTATGCATGGACTTTTGGGAGGGGGACCTATTTAAAGCCCTCCACTCCTTCCAAATATTCAAATGATGGATTTGGGGGGCTGTTCAAAAGAGATGAGAAATGAATAGACTATATTCTGAAATTCTGTTTCTGGTTTGCCATTTAAAACTTAGGGCATGTTTTCTTCACTGAATCAATGACATGAGCAAATCCACCTACCTACCTCCACCTATCTACCTCCTCTTCCTCCTTCAAGGCACATTCAACCATCGCCTGCTCCAAAAGATCTTCCACTCTTTGGTCTGACATAGGAGCCCTTCTTCTGGGCTCCCCAGCCTGTCTCCTGAACATCCCTCTGGATTTATCACTCTGCTTGTTACAGGGCGATTCTTTGCCTCTCTCCCTCATTAGATCATAAATTCTTGATAACAGAGATTGTTATTTCTCTTTTATTTCTAGCACTTAGCATGGTATTGGCATGTAGTAGGCACTCAATATGTTTTCTTATTTGTTTCCTCAATAAGTTATAAGCAATTGAAGCAATTTTAAGGTAGAAATCATTTATTATGCTACTTTGGATTCCTCACCAAGGGCTTGCAATAATGCTTTGCACATATAGCCAGTGAGTACCCCATAACTATTCTTAAAGAACAGGTAAGTCTGTATGCAGGGGACTGCTCATGCTATAAAACATAGGTGAGGAAAAAACCAATGGCTCTCCCAGCAATGCTTTTTTTTTCAAGTACTTTTTTCCAATTTTCAATATCACGACTTCAAAGAGAGCACTCGGTGCAAGGGAGAGCCTCAGAGACCATCGAGATTCATGTATTTCATTTCACAACTTCTAAAGCTTCTCTCTTCTTCCATATCTCATCTTCTCACAAATTATCTCACTCCCTTCAGCGGAGGATGCACATTACTTGGGTTATTTTTAGAACACCCTTGTGTGCAATATTGGCAACTCAAAGCACCAGAGAGAACCCACACAAACATACAAGGATTCTTCAGGCACCTTAGCTTTATCCTTAAAATAGTGTTTTTGTGGGTTGTTGTTGTTTTTTTTCATAACTTCTTAAGGTCTTCCCTTTAGGAACCAGGGGAGCCACATTAAAGGTTACAGTCCAAGCATATTACTTCCATGCCTCCTTGGTGAATCTACAGTAAGTATTTATTGAACATGATGGAAATTCCTGATAAGAATAAAACAGGGAGCATAATAAGCAATTTCTGTTACAGACACCACCCGAAGCTACACACCCCTACCCCACATTTATACCCTGAATATTGGACCATGCCCCTACCCACATTTCAGGAATTACTGCTGGCGAAGCAGTAATGTTCTTTCCCCATTCTTCACTCTACCCCAAAAAGCAATTACTATCAGGTGAGCTTAGAAGGCAAAATAGCCAGTCAACCAAAAGCTATAGAACATGTTCCCTCCTGCACAGAGCTCGGTGCATTTGGCAGTGTAGGGGAAAGTGTACTTTACAAAAAGAAAAGACAAACTCCTGCCCTGTCCCCCCCCATGGAAACCAGTCAGCACTGTAGTGAGGAGGGGAAAAGCCCAGGATAAGCAGGATGACAGAGAACACCAAGAATGACTTTGCCCTTTTCCTGACTACAATGCTCTCTCATTCCTAGTTGTACCTCTAAAGTGTAACTTCTTTTTTAAAAAAATATGTTTTAAAATTGATTTTTAGACAAAGAGGAAGAGAGAAGAGTAGAGAGATAGAAACATCAATGAGAGAGAAATATCATTGATTAATTGCCTCCTGCATGCCCCCTACTGGGGATGGAGCCCACAACCAGAGCATGTGCCCTGACTGGGAATCAAATCGATCTTTTCTTGATTCATCCGTCGACGCTCAACCACTGAGCCACACCAGCAAGGTTAAAGTGTAACTTATTAATTATGGAAGCAGATTCAAGAACTGCATCATCCAAGGTTGTCATTCTAGGATGAAAATCTAGAAGTTTCTATAGGTTTGATAAATTAGTATCGTGAGACAGCAATCCTTTTCAGTAACAGAACTTTCTGCAGTAATGAGAATGTTCTATATCTGTGTTGTCCAATATGATGGCTACTAGCCACATATGGCGTTAAGCACTTAAGATGTAGCTAGTGGGACTGAGGAAATTGATTTCAAATTTATTTAGTTAGTTTTGATAGGCACATATGGCTGGCATCTACTGTACTGGACAGCACAGCCCTAGTACCTGAAACAGTAAAATGCTATCCTCTGGACAAAATAAGTAATCTTCTTGGCCACCAAATATAGGTTTAGCAAAAGTACAGATAGGTTTCTTTGTTAGCTCTATGTCAACTCATTAAAGAAAGGTCACCAAAACCTCTCAGATAAATAGGTTCAGCCAATTTTAAAGAGTTGCCCACAGGCATTTTTCTACCAGCAGTAGGGTCAAGGGGCGGGTGTTACAAGCATAAGTCTGAAAAATAGAGGTAATAGTAAACTACAATTAAGAGAGAGCTTGCCTTTTCTTATTTAGGAAAGAAGAGAGAAAAGGAGGAAGGGAAGAAGTGTTAAAGGAAAGGAAGGAGGAAGGGAGGGGGGAAGGAATCTTGAAAATTCTAGAAATGTTTGATATCTGATATAAATATAAAACATGCTAAATAAACATTCAGCCAACTAAAATGACAAATCTTAAGTGAAATGGCTACAACTTAAGCAAAATTTTGGAAATATCAATAATTTGTTGAATTGGTAGTCTGGAAATTTGGCTTTGGAATGAGTTTTACAGAATTTGGCCTCACTCATGCTAGTCCATATACTCATAGCAACCAGTGGCCAAGCAAGGGAACTAAGTCTCACAGAGCCATACCTACACCTGTGTCTTGCACCAGAGCACCCAGAAGAGGGGCAGGGAGACTGAACTCCAGCCAATGTGCCTTCCACCAAATGCTAGATCCTGGCTCTGGAACTGACAGAACTCAGAGGGAATGGGGGAATTTTGTTAATTTGTCCACCCAGAATTAGGACCTGTTTCTAATTCAAACAGAGATACTTTATATGCTAGTAGGTAGAAAACATTTTTAATTTGGTGCTCAATTCTTGTGAAGAAGGCCACGGATAAACCAGTATGCTGTCAAATTAGGGACAACCAGAAAGGTGAAGGTGATTAAATATCGCCTTCAGATAAGGGCTAAGTGAAGAATGAAAAAAGAGAGAGTTCGGTCTAAATATCTGACTTCAAATATCTGAAGACCTAACATATGGAAAAAGGAGGAGGGTTATCTTGAATATTTCCCAGAAGTAAAAAGGAAGACCAGTAGGTAAAAAAATAAATAAATAAAATAAAGAAGTCAGTTCTAGACTCAACATTAGGCAGCATGGTATAATGAAAGGGGGGGGCGGGTGGATATGCAGACTTTGGGTGACTTGAGACCAAACCTAAACCCTGACTCCATCACTTAATAGCTCTTTGACTTGAGGCAAATTATTTCACCTCTGTGAGATTCAGTTCCCTCATCTGTAACGTAGACATAACTCAGAGAGTTGTGATAAGTAAATAAGAGAACAACAAACAAGAAGGCACAAAGTACCTAACTGATGCCAAATATTCATTAAGTACCACTTTTATCTTCCTATAACAAAAGCTTTCTAACAATTAGACCTGACCCATCAGACCTGACCCGACCTAACTCTTGCCTTAAGAAAACCATGAGCTCCTGACATTGAAGACATTCACTAGTAGAGGCTGGTGGACCATTGGCCAAATAAAGGTGGACCACCTATATTTTATCAATTAAATTTTGTTGTTGTTGTTGGCCATCTTTATTTTATCAATTAAATGTTGTTGTTGTTGTCATTGTTCCAAGCAAGAGAAACCAACCCTGGTTAACTTAAACAAAAGGGGAGTTTATTGGTAAGATATTGGATGGTTCACAATAGAAAGGCTGGTGATCCATGCTTGGAAAAGACAGGAACCAGGACAGCAGGAACGGTGCTACCAGGGCACTGCCAATGAGTATGAACAAGCTGGCACTCCCTTTGTCTGTCCTCTAAGAGGCCAAGTCCAAAAACGCCTGAGTGTCCAAGCTCAGGTCACACGCTCCTCTGTAGTGTCATGCCAGGCCAGGAAGCCAGGGGTTTTAGTCCTACCCTTCCCAGCCCTCTTGACTTGATTTCCTCATGTAGATAATGGGTTCCTAGAACACCAGGACTCCTTCACCAAGGCCATTTTGAGTAATTGTAAAAAGTGCACAGTGAAATCTGTGAGAAGCACTAATTGCTGGAGAGATGCTAAAAACAACTATACTAATGAGCTCAACACCACAGTGGGAAAACCATTCACCATTTGTGGATTCACCCATGTATTACTTCTTCCCAACATTACTTTCAGTTCCTGGAAGAGGTACTTTGCCATCAATGGGAGAGCAATTTACTGGAAGTTAAAGACCAGTTTCCAAGCTTCCCATCTGCTCCCAGGAAGAAGTATTTTCTCTCAAATGGCTTGGGGAGGAGGACTTGGGGCGATGTATTGCACAACGCACTCTTCGGAAACAACAGAGCGGGCTCCCTTAACAACTCCCCTGAAGCAGTGCTCTGAAGAAAAGATATTTGTGTAGGTACACTGAGCTTCACAGCAGCTTGTGGAAGCTGGAACGGAGATGGCAGAAATGCCTGGAAACGCAGGGTCACGGGCTTCCCCACACACATCATGGAGCCTTCAACGTTAATGGCAGTGCAATTAGAAAGACAGATCTCCCGACAGCTTCATAATTCAACAACTCCCCTTCAAAACCCATACTTACAGGGACATTACATATGTCTTTCTTCCTCTACCTCATACCTTTTTTCATGATGAAACTGAACTTCATGACTTATGCTAGCCTTGTATCTTCTTTTTTTTTCCCAACCCTTACCTGAGGACATGTTTATAGAGAAAGAGAGAGAGAAACATCAAAGTGAGAGAGAAATAACAATCGGTTGCCTCCCGTACGTACCCTAACTGAGGATCGAACCCGCAATCCAGGTTAAAGTGCCCTGAATGAGAATCGAACTGGCAACCTTTCAGTGCACAGGATGTGCTCAACCAACTGAGCCACACCATCCAGGATATCTTCATAAGAGCCTTCCGTCACCAGCAAAATCTCAACACAATGAAATCTTGGCCACAATCCAAGTTCTTGGCTGCAACCAGATTTTGCTCTATACCACATTACTTCAAACCCTGGGGATTCTAAATTATCCAGAGTATTCCACTGAGACAGCAGTTAACGTCAAATATGGCCTCAAAGACATACCTGTTCATATTTTCTGAAGATATTCCCAAGTCCTTAAAACTGAGAGTAGCCTGGGCTTGCTGCTCACCCTTAGTTGCAGAAGATGGGAGTGTGGTTATTAGGTGATCAGTTATATTGAATTTTCTCCATACAGCCAACAAATGTGTTGAGGTGCTGACTTGTTCCCCTAGAATCACTGAGCCATGTGAGCCTATGCTCTACGGAGACGGGAAATGCAGTTGCTATAAAAATGAAATGCTCTTCTTGGAATACCTATGTCATTATTTGAACTGAATCTTCTTTACAATGAAATGGTTGCTGCTTAGCAACTAATGCAAAAGAAGAGCCTGCCTATTTCTCTCTCTTCCTTTTCCTCTCCGTAGAAGGAGTATTAAACACACACCAGCCCACTGGTGGTTTCGTATTTTCACCTGGAGATGGGAAGAGTAATGAAGGTGGCCACGAGGGCATCCTCCTTGTCAATGCATATGGATTTGGTAGGCCAGCCAGTGACTGACTCCAACTTTGTGCATGGTGATTAACAACTGAGATAAGTTTAAGGAAATAAAATTAACAAAAAGGAAATGTTGCTAATTATCTTTCCACAGAGCCGAACGTGGAAGCAGTGTCCTAGAGGAAGAACAGGGCACGTGGTTTTGGGGAGTCACTTGGTGGTCACCCCTGTTCCCAGAACTGTACGATGGCTAGGAAAACAATACCTGCTCTATCTGTCGCCTCAGATTGTTCTGATGGTAAAATTAGAGCAATTATGTGAAGGCAGTTTATAAATGATAAAGTCCTAAAAGCACCACACACATTTTTATTACAAGTATCTAAATTCAGTCAGTAATAACAGTTGAAGAAATCTCCATAAATTTGTCTTTTTTTAAAAAAAACCCTTCGATTTTGTTATAATTTCACACTGGCTCATGGAAAGCGTCTGTTTTCATCTTTAAATAGCTTCAACATTTATTTTTGAACTAGAAATGTATTTTGCTACAAAATTCTGAAGGATTTCTTCAAATGTGAGTGGCTTGGGGTTTTTTTAAACATGATCCTTGGAACTTTCTAGGTGTCTATAGCTGCACACAGGAATATTATGAATTCTGAAGGATGTTCTTATGGAAAAGCTTCTATTTCAAGTACTTGCAGCCTGAATAGGCCCTCCAGTTGAAGGTGAATGACTCAACTCTTCTAAGAATATTTTTTTAAGCAAGTGGTATTTATTTTGCCTTTTCAACCACACGGAGTACGCATGAATTGGTCTTAACTTCTTCATTGGACCCAAACCATTGTACCAATACTCACCTCTCTTCAGGTTCCACTCTGACTATAACAAATCTTGTCCTGGAGGTAGAAATTGAAGGGGGCAGTACCAGGCCAGAATCCCAGCAAACCACGCCCTGGCCCCAAGAAACTGGGTTTATCCCACCATCTCATGCAACGGAAAATTCACATCGTTTCACCAAGGAAAGCTCCCATCTTGGCCTCCCTCCAATCGCCAGTAGCACCTGCCATTCGCAGAACTAAGTCTGTACGTGGACAGGAAAAGAATTCTTGTTCTCTAAGCCACTAAACCAGTGGTTCTCAACCTTCTGGCTCTTTAAACACAGTTCCTCATGTTGTGACCCAATCATAAAATTATTTTCGTTGCTACTTCATAACTGTAATGTTGCTACTGTGATGAATCGTAATGTAAATATCTGATATGCAGGATGGTCTTAGGGGACCCCTGTGAAAGGGTCATTCGACCAACAAAGGGGTCGCGACCCACAGGTTGAGAACTGCTGCTTATGAAGCCAGCCCTGTGTTTGGAATGGCTGAGCCCACCAAGATGAAAAACAAGGGTGTCTCCTCTCAAGGGAGTCTGGTCTCACAACCACTAGATGTTGAAAATATCGCCAGTCGCACACAGAAAATGGGAGAGTGGAAAGCTGCATTAGGAACGCAATGAGTGAACATAGACACAGATCTTAACTCTGCCATTTAACTAGTTCTGTGGCCTCAGGCAAACGACGCAATAAGAGTCCCTACTTAACAGAGGATTGTGTTAGCAGCTTTGGGCACAGAGTACACATTTAATAAAATCATTACCTTATAATGACTATGTTAACAAGTGGGTAGTTAACACTTGTAGTCTGAATTTGAACCCAGTTAAAGTTTGTTCCTTCTCTTAGCTACACTTTATAAAAACTTTGAAAGTACATTGGTTGCCTTTGCTGCCTCAGGAAATGGTTTATCAGAGGCCACTGAGAAGAACAGTGACATCTGTCCCTTCTTGGTGAGAAAAGGTGCGGTGGGGCCGAAAGGTAGGGAAGATCATATTCTGCAGCTTCTGGGGTTCAATGACTTTCTACTTCCTGTCTAAGTTTAGATGCTGAGGACAGGGCTTCCAATGGAGAGAAACAAAACGATGCTACTGTTTAGTCTTTGCCCTGAGAGGGGCCAACTTAAAAAGAAGAGGCTGTTTTAAGTCAGGCTCTTTTCTCCAAAACCTCTGCAGGGAATGCTCCCTGTGTGAGAGAGGGTGCCTCCAAGCCTGTCACATACACAAGGACGATGATGAGAACACAGTCCTTTCAGTTTGAAGAACGCTCCAGAAGTTGGTCTCAAAGTGATACACTGAGCCCTTTCCAACTGCTTCCACATAAGCTTATGTAAAGCTTTCTTTTTTTCATCTTTAAACAAATCGCTTTCAAGTTATTTTGAACAAAAATTTACTTTTCCATAGAATTTTGACATCTTTCTCAAAGACAAAGTAGTGACACCTTTTAAAAGTGTACTTTGGACCTTTCAAAGGAGACTATTTTCTGGTTATTTCCTAAAAATCTACATGGTACATGAAAGCAACCCAACTGATTTTTCTTTGCCTTTTGAAGAAGAAAAACAGACTTCCTTCCTCAATACTTCATAGCCTTGAGCCAGTTTTATTTGCTCAACAAATATTTAATAATCACCTAAAATTAAAAAAAAAAAATCTGTTATTTGGCCTCGTTGAGATAACTGAAAGAATACCCAGAAGGCCGTGCCTTCTAGTTCTGAAATGAGCCAGGACAGGCAGCATCTGGGAGGCTTTTTCCTGATTGCCAGGAAAAATAACCTCTGTCCTGCAGTCCCCAGTGACAACTCTATTTCTAGGGCCTCTGTCTTTATCCACTCCTGACACAGCAAAGCCCCGCGGCCCCCTAACACTAACCCTCCAAGTCTGGCCCCCTGCCCCCAGACGACCAGCTGGGGGTGTCCCTGATTCCCCCACATACTGACCAGGCCTGTCTTCACCGACCTTGGCCTTCTGCCTGCTTCAATTTCCAAAGCACTCAACGCAGCTTTCTCCTCTTCACCTCTTCGCATCCTCTAGTAATAGGGGCTATTTTTTAATAAGTTGTGAAAAGAAAAGTACACATTCTGTACCTTAATGAATGCCAAAACCTACAAATTAAATTTCCTAAGTGGATATCCTATTTTCATATTGTCTGAATAATTTTATTACTACCTATCGACATTTGACCAGTGCTCAGTATTTTGAAGAATAAACAAATCTACTCCTTAATTGGACTTAATTGTAGATGACATCACTCTAACAAACACACTCATGGCACTTACTTTGTGACAGGGAGTATTAAAAGTGTCAGCCTTCAAACAATTCTACAGGGTGAGTACTACTATCATTACCATTTTATAGATGGGGAAACTAAGGCACAGAGAGGTTAGGTAGCTTGCCCAAGGTCACACAACAGACAGAAGTGGTGAATTAAACCCAGGCAGGAGGGTTCCAGAGTCATGGCTCTTAACCACTCTGTCTCTCATGTGATTGAAAAGTAATAAGAATGAGATTTTATTGCAATTTTACAATTTAATTATCACTATTTTAAGCTTTGAATGTTTGCCCTCTCTTCCAACAAAAGCCAGACCATTTATAATATAGTTTAACTCAAAATGGGTTACTTATCACAGCATTTTTTATGAATCTGAAAATCTTCAGGTAACTCCACTTAAGCAAAATACTGAAAGTTAGGCAAAAGAAATAGGTAAGTCGCTGTCAAAGAGCTATTGCCTTTTAAAAAAACAGTGTCTGCTCTATTTCAAAGGCTCACAGAACCTCAGGGCTGGAAGGAAAGAACATTAAAATCACCTGCAAAACCCTTCTTCCCACCTCTACCCAACCGCAGCCCCTCCCTCAGCCAACACACATACACCTAATGATTTCATTTCCTCTCAGGTCACCACAGCAGCACCCGTGCCCCCTCTCTTTGAACACTGTGTATCTCAGGAACTCATCAGCCATTGTTTTTCTTTTAATATATTTTTATTGATTTCAGAGAGGAAGGTAGAGGGAGAAAGAGATAGAAACATCAATGATGAGATAGAATCATTGATTGGCTGCTTCCTGCGAGCCCCACACTGGGGATGGAGCCCCCAATCACAGCAGGTGCCCCCACCAAGAATTGAACCGTGACCTCCTGGTTCATAGGTAGACACTCAACCACTGAGCCACACCAACCGGGCTCATCAGCCATTCTTCAAGTGCTTTATAAGTTAGGTGAATAAAAAGTAACTGTCACTTTTTCCAAGACTTTCTTATTAAGTTAAAAACAAAACAAAGGCTTAGCATCACGCAGTCAACCAAGGAATTCTTCTTAAAATAACTTTTCCACTGCAGTCAATCAGGTGAGTTGGAAGGAGTATGAGTAAAGTAACTCAGAACAGAAGCTGTTGGAGTCACCCCAAACCGGCTGGACAACGGTCAAGACAGATTCCAGGAATGCAGGGCAGCCATCTTTCTGCATCTCTAAGTTCTAATCATAGGAAGGAAAGTCAACAGAACATTCCCTGAGGAGAAAATCAATGATGCCTCTTGGAAAGGAATGAGACAGACAGAAAGAGAGCCAGAGAGCTAATTAGTGCTACTCAGAAGACAAATTGAGGCCTTCTCTTTGACAAGCAGAAAATAGCTGGTTAAGTAAGAGCTTCTGCCGCCCCTCTCTGGCCTCCAACAGATGGCCAATGGGCTGGTGCAGGTACTCACACAGGAATTTGTAGACAGGCACACACAGTCCTGAGCTGTTGGACAAAGTGTAAATGACAAAAAGGCAGAAAGGGGGGAAATCACAATTGAGATGGACAAGAAATGAATCACGTAGTAGTTTATTTAAAGGAAGCAATTAAACTCATTCGTTCAATAAATATTTATCCAACACCTGCTGAGCAAAAAGAACAGGATTTGGGGATTCACATGATAAGGTGCAATTTCTGCCTTCAAAGGAGCTACCAACCTAGCAGGGAATAATGATACTTATAAAAGTTAACTCTACACAAGGCACTGCACTGAGTCCTTCGCCTAAAGTGACTCATTCAATTCTCCTAACAAACCTCTCTAAGGTAAGTACTACCATTCCCCCATTTCAGAGATGAATATGCTGAGCCTCCAAAGGTTTACATGACATGAGCAAGATCAACTAGATGATGCCAGGTCCAAACTCTACTTTAATTCCCAGAACAGGAAACCCCAATTCAGTCTTAACACTGCTGTTGAAAGCAACATCTGAGGACAGGGTAGGATCAACCACCTGTCACAGAAAGTGGACACTTCTGAGCTCAGTCCCAAAGAGGACTTTGTCTGGAGAATAAGCCAGAGATAAATTATGAGAGTACGACACGCAAACATAATCTGGTGTTTTTATTTCTTTAATCTTTTTCATTGCATTGGTTTGTTATGCCTTGTGAGAGGCATAACATTCCAACCAGTTCAAACAACGCCAAGAGTTCAAACAGCTCCAATCCGTCCAAGCAATTTGAAATTAGTCCATTATTATAGTTACTTCAAGCAAATTAAATTTCAAAGCGGGGGAAAAAGCCTAGTAGCTTAGATTCTGTTTTCCTCTTTACCTTCCTTTTTCAGTTATCCACTGTAAGAAAAGCCCAAACATTGTCTTTGAATTGTGGTAACTATTATCCTGAAACTGCACTTACAGGATCTCAGAAAAAATAATTAGGATCAGTATTACCAATACAAACCCACGTAAGAAAGCAAATGTCATAGCCAGCATGTAGTCAATGGTCCTTCCAGATGCTCCCTGTCTCACAGAGTGAGTGACTAAGCCCACTTCAAGGATACCTCAGGGCTGAACAGGGCATGTGGATCGCAGATGCCAGCCCAGAAGGCCATGGATGGTGCAGCCAGCCTGGGCCCTCACTAGGAGTCCTCATTTTCTCAGATTAGAAAGGGAAGTGTTCCAAAAAGCTAGCTGTAGTCTGAATTAATTTGGCCCAATGCTGCCGTGGCCACAGAAGAACTGAAAGCCAGCAAAGCTCCCTTCAACTTCTCGATCCCCTGATTCCACAGGATCCAAGGCTGCCAAACTTCCATGTAAAAATCAAGCCTCCTAACAGATCAATTAGAGCAGATTAAGTACTCTGGACAGTGGTTCAAGTGCAATCTTGCCTGGTGTGTATCCTGATTAAGGGAGTCTACACTTAGCCAAGCCCTGAGTGATTATTGAGGAAGGAAACATTAAATTAGAACCACGGTTGTCATCTGATCCTCAAGTCTAAATGTCAGAGGAAAGCATAAAATAAGTAAAATTGATTTACATAGAAGGAGGACGCATACTTACATTCAGAAGAAAACTTCCCTATACACTAGTGATTTTCCTGCAAGGAAGAACAATGTCTATGCTAGCCTACTTGGCTTTCAACATCCCAACTGTCTTTCTTATAATCACATAAACTTGCTTTGCAGAATAAATTACCAAATGGAGATGCTATGCTCTCATCATCACCCTCTAAAAAACAAGAGACCTCTTTTAGCCCTAGCTGCCTCATCTTAGAAGTCTAATACTTCTTGCTGCTACTCTTATCTTGTACCAAAAACTCCCCGTAAGAAGGAGGGGGGTCTGGTCTCACCACCCCTGGTTTATAAGTAGAAACAGTGACACACAGGCATCGGCACCTCATAAGTAATGGTAACTGCCCAAGCCTCCTTCAAACAAAATCATGCTTCATCATTTCCTCTGCACTGCGCCAGGAGACTCGGACAGGCCAGCTCTTCACCGGATCTAGGGTCACCTACACAACACCTGTGTGAGTTTTACTAAAAGGCAGATAAAACTTTAAGATGGGTATCTTCATAGAGGTGGCAGGTGTCATGTAGGTGGTTTTGTTCTCAGAAGCAAAACCGATCTATTTTCTGATGATCATGAATGTATCATCATTTTTATTTCGCAAGTAGCAGAGGAGTTCCTTAATATTATATAGCCAAAGGGGCACAGACAAAAGAGTAAAGTATACAAAATATTATATATAATCACCTGTAGTATATTACAGAAGAGCATGTAGATTATAATTGAAGGGCGTACGGGAGGAGGAGTCTGGCCACTGGGCTCTGGGATCCCTGCCCGCCGGCCATGGGGTCTGGCCTCCCCGAGCGGCTCCGAGTGTCTGGACTGGCTGCGGCTGTGTGGCCGGAGGCGGGGCGAGGGGGGGGGCCATGCCCCCA
>NW_006287901.1:202986-204013 GCF_000327345.1 Myotis davidii | reverse complement strand
GCGCGCTGCTGCGGGAGTCCCGGTCCACCCGCAGGCCGGCTGCGGGTGCTGTGCGGGAGGGCCATCCTGCCTTGTGGTGTGTTCAAGCGGCGGCAGCGGGAGCCAGGCGGGGACTGCACCCTCCATCTTGCCTTGGGTCCTCCATTTTGGGACAGTGCCATGTGCTTCACCGGAAAAAGCCGCTGCTAGACCCACCCAGGATTTCTCTGGACTAACCAATAATAATCAAGGGAAGTGCACGCCATCACTATGACCACATCCTGTACTGACTCGCGCCTGGCCAATCAGCGGAGCCCACAGTCCCCTCTCCTGCCCTCACTCCACCCCCCCTAAATAACCCCCGGTCCCATCAGGCCTCGCTCTCTCTTGGCCACCGGGGCTTACCGTTGCATCGGTGAGTGTGGCAGGGGAGCCAAACCTAGGTTTGAAATAAATGACTCTTTGCTTTTGCATCGGACTCGCTGGCTCCCTGGTGGGCTCTTGGGAACCTTGAAATCTGGGGACAACATTAATACACATACACAAGTACACACATGGAGGGAGTTCAAACCAGAAATGAATGTTTAGGGAAGCATGATGTGGTTTTAAAACAAAGTCATTTAGCATCAAATCTGGGTTTAAACTCTGCCTCCTACCCAAGCTCTAAGCCTCAGGCTCATTTTCTATAAAATAGAAACAACCATCAGCATAGCATAGGACTGTCATGAAGAGTAAATAAGAGAGAATATATGATAACACTTAACACAGTGCCTGGTACACAGAGGATGATAACCATCAGTTACCTCTTCTTCCCCTCCCCTGTGTACCTCTAAAAGATTTTTTAAAATATATTTTTACTGATTTCAGAGAAGAAGGGAGAGAGAGAGATAAAAGCATCAATGATGAGAGAGAATCATTGATTGGCTGCCTCCTGCACACCCCCTCCTGAGGATGTGCCCGCAACCAAGGTACATGCCCTTGACCAGAATCGAGCCTGGGACCCTTCAGTCCCCAGGCCAATGCTCTATCCACTGAGCCAAACCTGCTA
>NW_006287901.1:199579-202854 GCF_000327345.1 Myotis davidii | reverse complement strand
TGATTTGCTTGCTTTCAACATTTAAACTTTGTTTTAATAGACATTTGCCAGTGTAAGTCTTTTATTAATTTCAATTTCATATTCTACAGATATAAATTGCAATTTTTCTCTAAACATAAATGTAAATATGTTTTTATTGATATTTCAGAGAAGAAGGGAGAGAGAGAGATAAAAGCATCAATGATGAGAGAGAATCATTGATTGGCTGCCTCCTGCACACCCCCTCCTGAGGATCAAGCCCAAAACTCCAGCATGTGCCCTGACCAGGAATCCACCCATGACCTCCTGGTTCATAGGTCGACACTCAACCACTGAGCCACAATGGCTAGGGCTAAACAATTTTTTTTAATATTACTGACATAAATGGGAATTCTTAGAGTGGTTTTTTAAAAATCCTACACGTATGTATCTGTTGCAGCACCATAATTTGCAAAGAAAAAGGAAGTAGTAATTTTAAGAAAAAAGGACAAGCTCACTTGCACTGCCTTCTAAACCTTCAGCTTTACAGTCTACAGAGACTATTTGCTCCAGGGGAGCAGAATCTGAAATAAAGGAAAAATTCTCATGGGAAAAAAAATGGTTCCTAAAAAAAAAGCCAAGAAAGAAAAGATAATGAGGGAAAATCGAGGGGTATGTGTAAAGGGGTTTATTTTACTTAACAAAGTAAAAGTCAAGCAAAATGAATAATCTGCCTCCAGAAACATTTATTTAAAGGCTCTTTGTAAAGGGCTCTGGTTCCTAAAAAGACAGGAGTCACTGCATATGCCCACCCACTCCTCATTTATTTTTAAACCCTAGATTATATGTTTCTTAGCAACAGAAGGAGCAGATGAGACCCCCCCTACCCACATGCACACGCACACCCTCTCCCAAAGCCCCCTTCTTTCCTGTCAAGTGTCATTCCACAAATACCCATGTTCTCCAGAAAATGTGTTTGAGCTACCTGCAGGTCTCCTCTTCCCCACCTTACAAGATCCCCCTTACACAAGCAGCCATGCTACACACTCGCACGGAACCCGTTTGCTCAAACTTCATTCCGTGAGGTCTCACTAACGCCCTCCGTTCTCCCCCACCAGTCGCTGTCCTCAGGCGCCCCAGAAGGGAGGTGGCAGTCCTCCCTGAGGAGCCAGGACCCACCTCCAGCCAAAGCTGCTCTTTCCTTACAGACCATTCATTACCCCACCAGCGAAACAACCCCACGCGGCCACCTCTGAGGCCTACACAGTGGCTGCCATGGCGAGTGGGCAGGCCACTGACCATGACCCTAAAAATAGTAACAATAATGGAAACGGGACACTGTCCAGGTTATCCAGGACAACCATGTGCCAGATGAAATCACCTACCTTTTTGCAGTCTTTCCCCTGACTTGGGGACTGCCTGGCCTTGTTTGGCTGGGCACGGTTTATGAGTTCAAAGATCAATTGCTTAGCCTTTTTTGCGGGGGGGGAGAGGTGTTGGGAGGAACAGGGCAGCAATATCAGATATTAGTGTATTGACACACTGCCAGAGGAGCCCGGTAAACATTCCCACCCACGGAGAGTTGGGTTTTGGAAGCCTTGGATGGTGGGAATTGTTAACAGCCACCTGAGGTGACACTGCTACCAGCGGGTTGCTGAATAGGAAACCTGACAGCCCTATTGAAAAGGAAATTATGTTCACAAAGTAGGACCTATTTTCTACAGAGGATTCAATCCCTCCGTAGAAAAACACCGTGTCTGGGCCCACGTCCGTGTTTGTGTGTGTGCACACTCACACATGCACCTGTGACCATGTGGGCCAGCAAGCTGTGGCCCCGCACAGGACCAGTTCCCAGGAGAGAAGGGCCCCTGCCAAGAGGCAAGCTGAAATGATTTCCCTGGAAAACTCTGGCTTTGTAGTCTGATGGAAGCCAGTATCACAGGAGCCCAGGCTTATGATGTACTTCACGTCACCGCCCACCCCAAAACCTCGGTTCCTAAATAGGTGGAATGTAGCCCCTGCTCCCCTAAGGGCCAGACAGGCCACCATAAGTAGGAAGGAGAACTGCCTGTGCCCCAGCAGGTCTCCAGAGAGCTACTCCACTCTCCACGACCCGTCTAATTTTAGAAAGAGAAAGATCCATCTGGTCCTGATCTATGTGAGTAGCTAAGAGAGTAAGTCAGGTGGGAAGTACCTCAATGCACAGCGAACAGAATGCACTCAAGGGACGTGGGAGCAACCACCGCACCAGGACGATTGTTTCAGAGTCATCAGAAGCCACCGCTTCGACAGAGCCCATACCCTAGGGACCGGGGCCTCCAGGCCCGGCAATGCCAACAGGGATCCCAGTGATTCACACACGTAGCCCATCAATACAACACACACCCGCGCAAACCCACACGCCTCTATCATCTGCGTTTGCTTACATAACAGCACATGGAGTGCCAGGCTGAACACTTTCTCCGGGTTTCTGGAAAGGACGCTACCCCCAAAGGAGTAAGGTCAGGAGGCGGCTTTCACTGACCCCATTTCAAGACACCCTCTGAGCCCTAGCAAGTACAAATCTTTTAAGTTCTGTGCTTATCATCTTGGCTTTTGAAATGAATAAGCAGGAAGGGCAGTCTCTGAAACCCTCCAAACCTCTCATATCTTTATTCCTGCCTGGAGTGGGGGGCGGGGGGGGAGGGGACAGAGAACCTACTGAGTCCTCGTTTCTCGTTTCTGGATCCGACACAATGTGGGGCTCTCTTTCATCATAACGCGGTGGCCATTTACCCCACAATGTCCTTGTCTCACACACACATCCATCCTCGGGGGCAAGCACTGTCCCACTCTCGGATGCACCCTTCGCTTGCCAACAAGGCTCCCCAAGTCGTCATCTGGGCACACCTAGTAGAGAGGGAGAGAGCACGTGTGCGTGTAACCCCGTAACCAGCGGCGTCTCTACAGCACATTCCACGTCGCCTCTTCCTTCCTGGGCATTTCCAGGCGGGTCCGACCTCCAGGAGGCTTTCTCTTCAGTGTAGACCTGTCCTGTCCTGGCCCTCGGGCGAGCTCAGCTACCGAGTTAGTGCCAAAGGTTCACCCAGCAAACTGCGGGAGGGAGGGCGAGTGGGTGACGATGACGCCGGGCTTAGGGACAACTTTGAGGATTTCTCGCCAGAAAACCAGGCGTCTCTGGGCGCGCAGCCCCCGCCCGCACACGCGCACGCGATTGTGCTGTTGCTCTGACCTCAGGGAGCCAGTCTTCTCTCCCGTCGTCCTGTCACGGGGGGAACCGGCAGTAGCTTCCCTCCAGCCCAACATGATGGGATGAC
>NW_006287901.1:190952-199284 GCF_000327345.1 Myotis davidii | reverse complement strand
CCCTCCAGCCCCCCTGACCTGTCCTCGATCGGGAGCGCCAGCAGCGGCTGAACTTGAACTCTGCCCTGAGGCTGCGGGCTGCGGGAGACGGGGACAGCGGGAGAAGGAGGGGCCGCTCGGCTGGGGGCTCGGGGCGCTGGGCGAGAATGCGGGCGGCGGGACAGGAGAGGCCCCAGGGAAATTTCTGGCCGCGGCCCGCGGCAGCAGCCTCTCCACCGCCGCTCTCCGGGGCCGGCAGAAGCCTCCCAGGCGGGACACCTTTCGGGCTCATAGAAAGAGCGCGGTCGGTGGGAGCCCGGGAGAGAATTCGTGCGCCGTGTAAATAAATGAAGAGGTGCGGGGAGGTCAAGTTCATGATGCAGGCGAAGCGCCCGCCTCCTCTCTCGGGGTGAGGGCTGGGACCCCGTCATGCCTGAGTCCCCCAGCCCAGTGTCTTCCTTACGAGCACAGGTCCCTCCGTGAAGTAGAAAAACAGAGAATCCGGGTGGCAGACGCGAGGGAGGGCGCCAGCGCCGGGTGCTGTGTCGCTTGGGAGGGGTTCGCCCAGGGAGGGGCTTCCAACCACTTGGGACCCCTCTTCGGAAACATTCCACACTTTGCAGCATCGGCAAATCTATCTGCTCACCTCACTATTGGTCTTTGTTTCTAACATGATGGAAAACTCTATGGCGTTTGAATGATGTGTGTGAGACAGGTACTTTTCCAAATTAGAAGTTTCCACCCAAGAAATCTCAGCTGTCAACAAACACGAGAAAGTTCCACACTGAAGGCTAAGTGCGGTAACCAAAATATGTAGGCACATGTAGGTGTGGTAAGAGACCCAGGCCAGTGAAGAATTCCGGGTCAGCGTTGTACAACCCCAAGCAAGTTGCTTGATTTCGTTCCCTTTATCTTCTTCTGTCTACAATTAGGAGGTTGAACAAAATACCTCAAAACTCTCCCAACTCCCACATTCTGTAATTAACTTCATATGTACATTTTAATAAGCCAGAGGTGCAGTGGGCTCCATCTTCAGAGGGGACTGGGAGTACCAGGTGCTTCGGCAGTGATGTTAAATAAGATCCACATATAGCTGGTGGATCACTGAGACCAAGAAAACCTCATCTTACCGGAATGGCTGGACGGCTTCCCCCTGCTCTCCATGCATTCTACAATCAATTCTCTAGATATTGCTGATATCGTATCCTCTACCTAAAAATCTTCCAATTGGGTCATATTGTCACTAGAGCAAAATTCAAACAACTCCTTAACTGATCTCCAAGGTCACATTAATGGATGATGTGCCAGCCCTGCCCACTTCCCCCTCCTATAGTCTCAATGGTGCCACTCTGAACTGGACTCCTTACAAGTTTCAGAGAGTCCCTGCTCTCTCTGCTCTCATCTTTCATGCCTGGGTCTGCTGTGTCCTCTTCCACCCTCCTCCCACTCCTAATATCACCCAGCTAACTACTACACCTCCATCAGATTGTAGTGTACATGTCTCCCCTCCCACATTAGAGGCCTCCATTGATCTCCTTCGGGACAGTGATGGGTGAGCCGAGAACAGGCCCCCCTTGCACCATTACACTAAACTTCATCCACTGCAACTGTGGGTCACTTGTCTGTCTCTCCCCCATGTGCATGGAGGCTACATGTTGTTTATCACAATGTCCCCCAGTAACTAGCATAATAATTGTGCACATTGTAGGCCATTATAAAGTGCTTATTGACTTAGAAAAGAAATATAAATGGCTTTGAGCATATAAACATATACTCAAATTCACTTATTTCAAAAGAAATTCAATTTTAAACTATAATAAGATGCCATTTTTTAAAAATAAGTTTGATGATAGATGCTAATGGTGATGGGGTAGAAAAACCAACAGTGTCTCAAATTGTTGGCATTGTTTGATACAGTCTCTCTGCTGTGAAATTTGGCAATATATATCAATATTTAAAATGTGCAACCTAGTTAACCTCGCCATTCTGCTTCTAGGAATTTGTCCTCTGATATCCTTGTAGATGTACACACAAAAATTTAAGACTGAAAACAACCTAAATGTTTATTAATATAGAATTAATTAGCTAAATTATTATTAATCCAAACAAAGGAATTCTCTGCAGCCTTTAAGAGAATAAGGTAAATTGATACATGTTAATATAAAACAATTTCAGAAATGTTAAACTGGAAGAGAAAAACTGGATTCAGCATATTTAGTTTGCTACCATTTATAGAAAAAAAAAGAGGGTGGCTGTAAATATAATATTTCAAGAAAAATACTTAAGAAAACAGTGACTCTCCGAGTTAAGTGGCCAGAGCTAGAATCTTGAGTTTTTGCCTGATTAAATCAATACATACCAACAGGAGACAGAATGTCTCCCAGCCTAACAGGAAAGCAGCTGCACCAGTCAGGTGTGTATTTGCATATTTGGAGTGTAACAACAAAAAATCAACTAAACAAAAGAAAATTAGGTAAAAAAGAAATGACCATTTTGAAGATACACCTGAATTTAAAACAGAGAGGAGACCCTACAACTGAGAATCACAATAATTCCAGTCTAAGTCAAATAAATTTTTGCAGTGAGTGGCCTTCTGAAGAGTTACTTAAAATATCATTTGTCCTTTTAGACATGTTTTTGTTTTTGTTTTTCAATGGTCACTAAGCAACCTTGTAATTATTTATACAACTTCTTAGTTACCTTCACTCTAAAAAGTGGACTCCTTGGAAATGGGTCAGAAGCATTTCCAATTGTAGGAGAAGAAATTGACAGGTTTAAAATGCATCTCAGCCCTAGCCGGTTTGCTCAGTGGATAGAGCATCGGCCTGCAGACTGAAGGGTCCTGGGTTCAATTCCGGTCAAGGGCACGTACTTTGGTTGCAGGTTCAGTCCCCACTAGGGGCCATGCAGGAAGCAGCTGATTGATGATGTTCCTCTCTCATTGATGTTTCTCTTTCTCTATCCCTCTCCCTTCTTTTCTCTCTAAAAATCAATAAAAAAAATATTTTTTAAAAATGTATCTCAAATGATTTTCAGTAACCCAAACAAGAAAATGAGCTTCTCTGGGTATTTTGAAACATCCCACTTCTAATCCCAGACCTCACCATTTTCATCGTTGGACACAAAGCCATGCCCAAGTAGGTGGGTTTTTTACCTCATCTTTCTGTTATCAATTACTGTTCATTCTTTAAAATAGGTATATCCCAGTCTTACATACCAAACTTGAGTGTCCTAAATTCTAAGCCTGATCAAAAAAATTTCAAGCATGAAGTTTTAAAGAAAGAAGAATTTTTTTTACATTTAGATAAGGCTGCAAGATCAGTAATAAAGAGAACATTGTGTCTAACATTTTAAAAATGCACATAGTGATCAGGTATTTTTAGGAAATAACACAGAGTCATGCTTTTAGAGCAAATAACATATAAACCACAAACACACACTTTTAGAATTTCAGCTATTTATAGGCCAACTTAAGGGTATAGAGCTTATGAAAATATTGTCACTAAAGGGAACTTTCCAGATTGAGCTTATTCCTGCCTCCCAGGCTTTATACTTGCTACTTTTGCCACCTGGAGCACTCTACCTCAGAGGTTCCCAAACTTTTTCAGTTCATGGAACCCTTAGTAATTATTTTTCCTGTGACCTCTAGGCCAAAAGAAGAACCTAATATTTATGTTTATTAGGTAGTTAGGTGCTAACAATTTAATAACTATGTATGTTTCAACAACTCTAGTAGCTGTTCTAAAAATCATAATACACATAAGTTGACAGAAAAAAATAACGTTTGTATTTCATTCTTAAAGAGCCACAATTACTTAATAACAAGATAGTAATGGGCATGACATAACTTCTCCAACCTTGGGATCATGTTAGACCCTGCCACCCTCATTTCCTGTTTCACACTGGTTTTCACATGGTATTGCTTTTTACAAGAGCAACCACTGAAATTCCAGCTTTGCCAAAATGATGATGTCACGAAAGAATGCAGCATGATCCAATGTTGAAACTGTCAACATTAAACTAAGAGTTTGCATGGTGTTTAACAGATGTGGAGTGTCACTGCATTTCCCTCAAGTTTTTCAAATATCCTGCAGCGCCCCTTGAGTTCATTGCAGAGACTGAAGACCCCACACACACAGTTCAGGAACAGTGATTTGAATCCCCAAAATGTTTAATGGTGTTTGTTTTTGCATGGATTCCCTATAAAACAGAGCCTGAGGCAAAGATTGTAGGCCAAGACTTTATGGGAAATTGTAATCCCAGAACTTTTTGAAGGGAAAAGACAAAAAAAAAAAAAGGAAAAATAAATTCAAGGTTGTGAGTTATGAAATGGCTGCACCCCAACAAATAAACAGACATGGTTGCTTGGGCACCAGAACTTCCTCCAGACAGAAGTGACATCATCATCTCATCTATGGTGTCCATTTCATCTATGGTGCATTCTGTCTGCAAGAGAAAGAGGAATTTCTCTGACACTTTCTTCCTGTGTCTGTCTCTCACTGGTTGAAGTTTGTCCCTTAGGGAATTAACTCACCCTGATTTCTAGGTTGTGTTACTGGCTCTTGGTGGGAACCCAGATCTCTGCCCCACAGCAGGCCTCCTCATCCCTTTCTAGAAGTGATGGGAGGAACCTCTAAAGATAGAGGCTAGTTGGACCTGTGCACCAAGTCTCCTGCCAATGAAGTCTCCTTGAAGGCTGTTCAGGAGTCCAGCCCTCCTTTCCAGAGGCTGAGAGAACTGTCTAAACTGTGCTCCTTACTTTTGTCTTTCCTCTCTTGTTAGCATATGAGGTCTATATTAGCTGTGTTCAACAAAACTGTAGTAGGCACACAGTAGGTACACAACACATGTTTACTGAGAGGCTAACGCCTGTTATCCAACACTCACTTGCCTACGAGGAACATCAGTGGGCCCAAAGGAAAGGTGCTGGGACTGCAAATTTGCCAGTGAATAAGGGAAGAAGGGATCCCCCTGAGGACTGCGTGATGAACCTGAGATCCTCGGGCTTGCGTCACTGCCATTACAAAATATGAAGCTACATTGAGAACCTGAAATTAGAATGAAGAAAAATATTTTAGATTCTACTGATAGGGATTGGTAGGAATTCATTAGCATAGGCAGTCTCTAAGGGAGAGTTAAATAAAAAATGGAGCTATTATATCTCCAGGATGGAAGGGTTCTTTAGATCATCCAATCTAATCTTCCATCCATGTACAGTGCTCCCACAACACCATTCCATGTGATCCCTTAGCCTGGAAACACTGAAGTTACAGGGAGTCGCTACTTTTTGAGACAATCCAGTCATTTTCAACAGGCTCTGTCGTAAAGTTCTTCCCATTTTTCATTCCTACTCCTTATTCTAACTGTTGGTGCGCCAAGGAAAGTAATGTGGTTTACAATGTTCCTACACTTGAGCAGCTGGTTTGTGGGCCAAAATGAGGGAGTTGATATTTATTTAAATTTTCTTTCTGTGTTCTGACCATCATTTACCCACCCTAAGTCTTTGAGAGCTGAAGTTTGTCATTCTTTGCATTCACATTCCCTTTTGGTTCCTTATCAAATCAGATCTGATCTGCACTATACTCAGCAAAGTCACCAATAAATTTCCTGAAAAGGATAAGGTCAGGATAAGAATGCGTAGCATGCCCCATAAACCTCAATCCAAGCCGACAGTCATTTGTTTTGCAGGCAGTTAGCAAATGTCTATATGGGATATACACTGTTCCATATACTAGAGATTCATCAGGGGAAAACTAATGGTCCTGCTTTCTTGGTGGTAAATATTCTAGTGCTCCATTAATTAGTATCTTCTGTCAATAATTATTAAAATCTGCATTAAAACATTGAGCTGGTCTTTCATTGAATTTGTATTCCTCTATTCCAGTACAAATGTATATAATTTTCAACATATTATGTACATGTCTTAAGCTTCTTCTATACAAACACTATGCTAATGCTAAAGAGTCAAAGATGGGTACAACTCGGCACATTCCCTAAAAGAGTTTACCATTTAATGGTGATAAATGAAAGCCATTTTATTTCTTTTTCACTGAAAGTAATGAGCACCACAGTGGTGGACACCATAGACTTTTTATTCAGAAACCATTCTTGTCCCCTTTCTCCCTCATCTCTCTAGATTACAGAGATATAAAAGAAAACATACTCTTTTTCCCAAACTGCCCACAGTGAAGTGTGACCTGCTGAGCTCAGAGCCAAAATAACCAGATGGGGCTTCCGGGAAAGTGTTTTATTAGCCCAGAAAAGTCATAAGCCCCTTTAGTCCTTTGCCCTTCGTTCTTCTTTAACTCAGTGCCTAGAGGTATAGCAGCCATCTTGCAACCATGAAGACAAAAACCATTTGCTAAGGATGGAAGAGTCAGATGTAACTGGCCTTGGTCCTTGATGACTTCATTGAGCGGTTGCCAGCCCAGGAAAGCTTGCTTATTACTAGACTTTTATTTTTATTTTTATTTTTTTTTATTTTTATTACTAGACTTTTATTTTTGTTGTTGTTGTTAACCCTTACCCGAGGATATTTTTTTCCATTGATTTTTCTAGAGAGAGTTGAAGAGAGTGAGGGAGGGAGAGAGAGAGAAACATTGATGTGAGAAAGATACATCAATTGGTTGTTTCCTACCCGCACCCCTACAGGAGCCAGGATTCCAACCTGCAACCCAGATATGTGCTCTTGACTGGGAATTGAACCTGTGACCCTTCAGTGCGTGGGCTGATGCTCTAACCATGAGCAATACCAGCCAGGGAAAGACTTTTTATTACAAGAGAAAATTATACTCTTCTATGTTTAAGCCACTGTTGATTTGGATTAATTTTTTTTCTTTCCTTGCAGCCAAATGCATTCCTAACTTTTAGTTGGTTGGCAGAAGGAAACTCAGAAAATATTTAATATATTGATTGAAATATTCATAATGACCTAAGTCAAACCGTGTATTCAGGCTATATCCCTCCAAATTATAATTTTATAAAGAATTCCCAAAGTTAACTATGAAACTAATAATATTACTCTTTAACCAAATCCTCCCACTTCTGGGAATGTATCTTAAGAAAAAATTGTAAGAAAAAGTATTCTAAGTACAGTAGAACATTTGTCCTAGAATTGTTTATAATGATGAAGATGTGAACTAACACATCAAAAATAGGGAAATAAGTAAATTTTTCAAAGTCCATTGAAGGAATATTATGCAGAAGTCCAAAATAATAGTTATGGATCCATGTAAATTTGTTACACAAATTGCTGATGATATGCTAAATGGAAACAATAGGATATGAAGTTGAGTGACATCATCATTGCAACTATACATATACAAAAGAATTAAAAGCAGGTTCTCGAAGAGATATTCCCACACTCATATTCACAGCAGCATTATTCACAAGAGCCAAGAAGTGAAACCAACCCAAGTGTCCATCAATGTCTGAATGGGTACACAAAGTGTGGTGTATACATTATTTTATATGCTTGTTGGCTATATGTATATCATCTTTGGAGAAATGCCCATTGGATTATTATTCAGTCTTAAAAAGGAAGGAAATTCTGACACATATTACAAGATGGAAAAAACTTAATGACATTATGCTAAGTAAAATAAGCCAGTCACAAAAAGACAAATCCCATATGATTCTACTTGCAAGAGGTACTTAGAGCAGTCAACTTCATAGGAAAAGAAAATAGAATGGTGGTTGCAAGGCAATGGGAGAGGAGAAATGAGGAGTTGTATAATTTTTAGTTTTGCAAGATGAAAACCTTCTGGAGATGGCTTGCACAACAATGTGAATATACTTAACATTACTGAATGGTATAGTTAGAAATGGCAAAGATGGTAAATTTCGTTATGCCTTTTTACCACAATAAATTAAAAAACAAACTACTTGTGGAAAGTCTCTGAAACAAGAGGTAAAAAAAACTCTGAGGAAAACATGGAAGTGAATTTGTGCTGAGACCACAAATTACTGACTCTGTCTCTGACTTTATGTCTGAGACCATAAGCAAGGAAAATAATTCTCCAAAGAAGATGAGTCCAAATGAGTAGGAGCCACATAGGGGCAACTGCAAGGCAAGGGACAAAATAATTTCTTGATGGAGCCAGCAACGCTAAGTTGCCAATCCCTGCACCAGATTTCAGGACTTTGGAGCTTTCTCTTTCCTCTTCATTAATCAAAGATAATGCAGAATTACAGGGTGAAATGACTTGCCAAAGAGTTTTCCACTTTCTGCCTTTCTGAAATGATGCTGATTGGAGTGAGAAAAGCTCCCTGAGGACAAATGCTCATGCTCTCAGGACCAGAGTTTGCTTGCAGCAAAAACAAAGTGCTCGGAGGTCTGCTTTGGTTCCTGCTG
>NW_006287901.1:169568-190942 GCF_000327345.1 Myotis davidii | reverse complement strand
GGTCCCTGTGGTGAGCCCAGTGCCATCAACAACACTCATTCAGGCCAAGCCACCATTACGGAGCTGCACTGGAGAACTTTCGCATTTCCCTTTTTGCTCAAGTGCATCTGGTCTTTAATTGGATTGCTGTAATTTAACCTTCCTGGGCCAGCATTGCTTTGCTATCCACAGGCTTAAAAGCAGCCCCTATTACATTTACTCGCACTTCTATCCAAGGGATAGTTTATACTATGGTTTCTCAGTCTTCACTGATATATTGAACTCTCTTAAAGGAAAAGGGGACCCTTACAAACTCCCATAGGTTCATTTAAATTCTTTCACTTGTAATTTTCATTATTTCACAAAACAAGCCATAAAGTTCTTACATTCACCACATGGCAATAAAACCCAAATAATTTCCAAATACTACAGAAAAAGTACACAAGCCAGATATTCAAAATCATAATAGGAATGTGTGATGGATGACGTTTTTCTCAAATTGAATCACCTTCAGCATGAATGTGGTCCTGTTTGCTCCAGAGCGGGTTCTTTTTTTTTTTTAATATATTTTATTGATTTTCTACAGAGAGGAAGGGAGAGGGATAGAGAGTTGGAAACATCGATAAGAGAGAAACATCGATCAGCTGCCTCCCGCACATCTCCCACTGGGGATGTGCCCGCAACCCAGGTACATGCCCTTGACCGGAATCGAACCTGGGACCCTTCAGTCCGCAGGCCGACGCTCTATCCACTGAGCCAAACCGGTTTCGGCCAGAGCGGGTTCTTTTGAGAGAGGGTTTTGATAATACTCAGCTCTCTGGTCATATTTCTCTACTGCAATTACCGGGAAGCCTTTGCTCACACAGGCCATCCTGATGCCACCTGGACTTACTTAACACAAAGGTGTCATACATAATAATTCCATTTTTAGTCTCTACTCATTAGCCCACAGTCACCTCACCTGAGCATTACTTGGTGATCAGTATACATGGAGCTCCTGAATTCACAGGTCATTAGTATTGAGAGGATAATCTGAGTTAAGCAGAATTGACAAGTACTCACTTTTTTAGACTACCATATAAATAAAAACAAAAATTTTTTAACTTTGAAGAAAAATAACAGAAGCTCTAGGTTCTTGGGGTGACCGTCTCTACAACATATCTTCTTTAGCATCCATTTAATCTTAAAGTATTTCATGGTTTACTGTTTATCTCTGCCCAGTTAGAGTGTCAGCAACTTGAGGGCAATAAGTGCTATGGTTCTACGGCTTCTCCTTTAGTACCCCGTCCTCCTATAGAACCCAATAAAACTATGTCTGTTGTCATAAATTATAAATGACCAATTGTTTGCTTGATTCTGAGGTTCTGAAGTGATTAAAATTTCCTGAGTGATTACTGCTTTGGAGTCTGCACCAATAAATTTATTTTTTACAGTTATAATTGAGATATAACATTGCAAGAGTTTAAGGTTTACAACATGTATCAATTTATTGAATTAAAGAAGATATCATTGAGTTCAGTAAGTGGGTGCAGTCCTTGTGTGGGCCATTTTGAGATATGAGTTCTGTCAGCTCACCACAGTGGTGTTCCATTACCACCTGCATTCAAACCATAACACCTGAGAACTCACACTTCCTGACTTTCATTCAGCTGGAACCCTGAGCTTGGAAATAGGAACTGGATTTTTAAAGGGCAAGTATGGAAAACCCTATAGGACCTATACCCGTGGTCGGCAAACTGCAGCTCGTGAGCCACATGCGGGTCTTTGGCCCCTTGACTGTGGCTCTTCCTAAGCCTTAGGAGTACCCTAATTAAGTTAATAACAATGTACCTACCTATACAGTTTAAGTTTAAAAAATTTGGCTCTCAAAAGAAATTTCAATCGTTGTCCTGTTGATATTTGGCTCTGTTGACTCATGCGTTTGCCGCCCCCTGGCCTGTACCAAAGCTTCCACAGTCAAAGCCCCGTCTCAGAAGGACTCTAGTGGAAGGATCTTGGGCAGGAAAGCCAGAGCCGCGGTCGCCCTCTCTTTACCACCAAGCAGTGTGCGGCTTCAGGCAAGTGACTTCACTTCACTAATATGTAGTTATCTTATTTATAAAATGAAAGCGTTGAAATGGAGATTCTTTCTCGCTCCAAGAATCTAATAAACATAAATAAGGTGGAAACAGAGTTGAGGCAGACAGCTGCCTTCTCATAGACATTGCTGTCCTAAGGCAGCCTGAATGACGTCCTTACTACTCAACTGTTTCATTTCTCTCTCTCTCTCTCTCTCTCTCTCTCTCTCTCTCTCTCCTCTACTTCCTTCTCAGTCCTTCCTCCCCCCTTCAGATGGTGCTCACCATCAGGGAAGAAAGGAATGGCATCAAGAACTCTTTCAAAGGGTGTGACTGCAGAACTTCTTAAAGGTACCAATGTGTTCCCTTTCTCTTGGGAATAAATATGAATCCTTTTGATGTTTTTCTGTCTCAGAAAGTAATTCCATAAACATGTTTGCCAATCTGAACATTGAACTATTTCCAAAAGATCACTTCATCAAAGCTAATGGATAATTGTAGTCAAGAGTTCATTGAAGTGTTTCCTGCTCCATTACTCAATAAACATTAAATAACAATAACAGAAAGGATACTATTAAACCACTCTGGATGAATTCTTTGAGATGGAAGGAAGCAGGAAGGAAGAAGAGAGAACATAGTATGCAGAAAGATGTAATTCATACAAAAAGAGATGTGTTTGTTCCCCATGTGTTTTAAATTTGTTCTTTAAGCAAATATCCTTAAGAGTTCTCATTACATTTTTATGGACATTATCTTCAGTTCTTCCACAGAAAGCACCTAATCTGATTATTCAGCCTGAACTCCCCTTTCAAACATCTCTGTCTCCTTAAATGGTTAGGATGGCTTTATGTCTCCTTGTGCCAGCCAGCCTGTGGTGTTCCCCAACAAGTGTGAGCAGGCTGTTGGGCCTCTCAGATAGAAGTGGATAGTCAATAAGTGAAAGGTAAGGGGATGGGCATCATGTATCCCCCCAGAGGCCTGTAGCAAAAAGGCTGGTGGTCAAGAGGGAGGACTCAAAGTGCCCTACAGATGCTGAAAGTTGTTGCCAGAGTAAGCAGGAACAAGCAACGGCTCTCCCAGGCAGCAAATTTCTTCAGCCTCTGCTCCAAAAAGGCCCATTAGCTTAGTCAGTTGGTTTCCCATGTCATCTAAGCAGATGGCAGGCCTCCTTTGCAGCTTTCTGGTTTGGGGATCATTCTATCTGGTATAGTTATCTGGGCTGTCCATCAGATTCCTGATTTGGGGGATTGTCCTATATGAACTGTCCACCAAGTTCCAATGTTTGGCCATAGTTACTTTAATGGTTGAGTTGGCCATGAGAGAGGGGGGGAGGGACAAAGATTAGGGAGTCTGAAATCTACATTCAACTCATCATATCCCCCAAGTCTCCCAGGGAATTAATTTAACCTAAGGCTTGAGAAAATGCTAGGAATATGTTACATTGGTTTTGATGAACTCTTAGAAAGTCTAATTAATTTACCAGTTCCCTCTAATTCTCTTTCCCACCCACAGTTTCACGCACCTATTTTCATTTCCTTATGCTTGTCTTGTGCCATTTACCTACCTATTCAAGTAATCATTTTTTTCCATTGAAAACACACACACACACACACACACACACACACACACACACAATTCTTTTCCCCTCTCTACCTGTCCATTCTTTTGCACACGTGTAGTCATTAAGCTGGACAAGAATGTTTACATGTGTCAAAGTGTGAGTCAGTGGAAGTGTATAATAACTGATGGCTGAACTTTACCCTAAACCAAATTATTGGAATGGAGCCCAGGCGTTTTGAGAAAAACTTCCCAGGTAATTTTAATGTTCAGCCGCCAGTTTTGAGAACCATTGATCTGGAAGCTTGTTGGCTTCTCCTGGGCACTTGCCAGCGAATGTTGGTTCCTGATAAAGTAACAAGGTCCCCCAAAGCCGCTGCAGCATAAACAACAGTAGTTTTCAGAAGGAAGAGGTGCCTGTGCAGTGAGTGGGATCATTAAGGAAAGTGGCATCAGTGGGAATTCATAGGAAGTTTAAAATTATAGGTATTGTTTCCTTCTACTCTGTGATAAATCTCTATGTAGAACTCTTACCTACACAATAATTATAACTAACACATATGTAATAAATACCATGTGACAATTATTAACATATTACTTATACTAACTCACTCTATATTCACAACCTGTAGGTAGGTACTGTTTTCATTTCCTTTTCACGCATAAGAGAGCTAAAGCAGGAGGTTAAGAGACTCGCTCAGGACAATAAAGGTGGTGCATTGCAGAGCCAGAATTTGGAATCCTGGCTGTCTGGCTCCAGGATCTATGCCCTTTCTCTGGGACAGAATCCCATTATAGAACCACTTAATTCATCTGTGATTCCTTAAACTGAGATAAACATTTCTTCTTTTCCATGTCTATTTGTGGGTTCTAATCTTGCTTTTTGAAGACAAATCTCTATCATATAATGAAGGACTCATACATGTAGGATTATAGATTATTAGACTGGAAAAGACTTTGTAAATCAATTACCTTTGCCCCTGCATTTTATGCATGGCCAGAATGAGGGCAAGATTCTTGACACGTTTCCAAGGCTCCATAGCTAATCAATAGCCCAACCAGAACAAAGCTGGGCCTCTCTTCAATTCCAAACCAGCTCTCAATCCATAATACCTCTCAAAGGCAGCATCTTTTCTTCTCCCAGGAAGTAACTCTGTCTCCTTCTACTTTTCAATATACTTTTTGTGGGGGGGGGGAAGAAGGCTTACAATTGTTTGTATGGAAAATAGTACAATCATTAATAAGTAATAACACAAGAATAAACTCTGTGTTTCGTGCACTCACAACTGTAAAACTACTTTTGCCCCATCAAAAGTAGCATCTTCATTTTTTTGTCCTCTTTTTGCTCTCTTCTGGGTACAATATTTTTATCAATTTATCAATATTACTCTTAAGGAGAACTTCACCTTTATTCCTGGCAATGTGATAGATTAGCTGTACAAAGAAATTTTCCTTAGTAGAGACCACCTATAATTCTTGAGAAAATATAGAAAACATCTTTTTCAATCAATGTCTGATTCATTCATTAAGATGATTTTAAAAGTAAGGGAAATACTAAAAAAGCCAGAAATAATAAGAAGGTTTGCCTTAGAGGCATCTGCTGATCCCTTTTTTACCAGAACTGGATGTTCGATGGGCTGTGGTGTTGGGGGGATAGGAGGTAAAGGCCAAATAGGATGATAAGCTGGATTGAAGACCCACACATAGTCAAGATTCCTGAGGCAGTGCATCCACAGTAGGAGATCTAGAAAACACCCACACCCCAGGGGAAGCTGGTACAGCTGACTGCAGTGTGGGTGCTTGGTGAATAGTAAAATAATACTCTACAGCAGCGGTTCTCAACCTTGGCTGCACATTAGAATCACCTGGGAATCTTTTTTAAAATCCTGATTTCTGGGCCTCATCCTCCGGAAATTCTGTTTCTTTGTTACTAATGTTGTGGCCTCACCCCATAACAGAGAAACAGAATTTCCGGAGGATGGGGCCCAGAAATCAGGATTTTAAAAAGATTCCCAGGTGACTCTAATGTGCAGCCAAGGTTGAGAACCACTGCTCTAAAGGATGCAGAGAAGGAGAAGGGGTAGGAGGAGGAACAAAGGAGGAGGAAGAGGGAAAGAAGAGAGACTGCTGAGAAAATAAATTTCTAACCACATTTGTGTAGATTTGGGGCCAGAATTCATTATATGGACACAAGTATATGAAATAACTAATTATATGAACTTGAAACTAAGTTTAAAGTAGTGTCAGGTAGTTAAGAGTGTTGGCACTTGGTGAAATAAAAAGATTTTCTTTGAATAAAGACAATTTAAATTTAGGCCTCAAAGAATTTCTGCAGATAGAGTTTCAACGAAGATAAATTCAAATATCACAAAACCCACAAAGAAGCAAAGCCCTATGAGAAAGCCCCACACAAAAAGCTAATGGCAGAATCATCTTGCAACAAATCAGATCTGAGAAATATGGATATGGAATGTAAAATAATTATGTTTAATATATTTAAAATAAAAATATTGAAAGTTTGATATAAGAGCAAGTGATAATCTAAGCAAGTAGACATTTTGCAAACAAACAGACAAATACAATAATAATAATTATTATCAAAACTAATAATAAAATTAAACATGCAATAGACAGATGAAGCCACATGTGGTTAGACTCCAAGATGTGCCATCAAGATTCCCACTCAAGGAAGGACTTATCCAACTGCCAACAGTGTGGTCATCAGCCTCCAGCAGTCAGCTCCTCAGTTGCCAAAAGCTGCCTCTCTGAAGGCCACTGTATCCAGTGACTGAGCAATGAGGGGATACAAAAACCCTGTTTCATCCAGATGCTAACCACTCTGATGCAACATTTCACTGCAGAGCTCTCTGTTGGATTAGTCATCATTGTGTTAGGACTCCATTGCAGTTTGCCTTTTCCCTCTGTCCAGCCCTGCTTCTTTCTCTTTCTTTTCATAGGTTTTTGAGCCCTACAGCATATGCCCCAATTCAACTCCAGCATCTGCTTCTAAAGAAGCAGATGACAGAGCACATTGTAAGGAGACCTATGAACTTGGAAAATAGATCCAAAGTTATAGCCCACAGAGAGGCAAATGTGAGAGTTAAGAGATGTTGCAGATAGAATAAGGTCTGAACTAGGAATAGTCAGAGTTCCATAAGGATTTAATAGAGGGAAAGGGGAAGAGGCAATATTGGAAAAGATAATGTCAGAGAATTTTCAAAATTAATGAAATACACCAGTCCTCAGATTAAGAAAATAACAAACCTCAAATAAGGTCAATTAATACATCATTGAGTTAATTAATACACAAAGAAAAGATCATGAATTAGCCAGAAAAAAGTGGCAGATTACTTTTAGATAATCAAGAGCTAGAAAAACAGATTTTCTTAACAGTAAAATTGGAATCCTAAAAATAGTAGAATCAAAATATGGAACAAAAATAATTGTCAATATAAAAATGTCCAAAAAAGAATGGCAATTATGTGATTTGACAAAGGTGTTAGCTAACATGGTTATTATATTGCAATATATAAATGTATCAAGTCAACATATTGTACACCTGAAACTTATATGTCAATTATACCTCAGTAAAAATAAAATAAAATCGTATACCCAGAAAAACTATCTTTTAAGAATTAGGAAGAACAAAAGAATTATAGACAAATTAAAGCTTAGAACAAGAGTAAGACTCTCACATAACCCTTTTCTTATATAACACTTAGAAGGTATTTTAAAAATTCTTCTGTGGCCTCCTGATCTGCAATACCTCACTCTCTTAAGAATTTAACACTTTCCTGATCCTGAAGAGGTGACCACAAATTTCTTTGGTTTTCAGCTTTATAATAACGCTACCTGCTATGCTTTTCTTAAAAAAATCAATCCTCATCTCATGAATCCAGAAATTTAGCTGCTTTTCCATAACTTCATCACACACTATATATGTTACTTTATCACTTTCCAGAATAGCCTGACATACATACTGGGATTTCCTTTCCTTTTCTCTAGATGTTCTACACTGTTGATTTATTAGCATTGAATTTATGACCAACAGCACTATAACTCATGCCTGAATGAAACTTACCTAACACATACTTTCTCCATAAGGCACATCACAGCTTTTCACACTTAGGAACACTAAACAGAGCTTCGGCATTATGTTTGGGGTTCATTTTAAACAGCAAGATCACCAACAGAAAGCACAAAAATAGAGAAAACATAGCACTAAGTAGATTAGTTGTTTGCATATAAGAACTGAAACAAGAAAACAGCGTCACTTTGTTCAACCTTAGCTAGAAACATACCCATCAGGCGACTCATTTTTGCTGCTCTGTGCAAGTCCATGAATTATCATGATAGTTCTGTGAGTTTGATTTTAAAGTTACAAATAAATTTTAATGGGTAGGAAAATTCACATATAAAAATTCACATATTCTCCCCCTTCCAACCCAGGACATGTTCATCTTTTAATATCTTTTTTATTGTTATCTGCAAATAGCAAGGATTGACTGTACAACTAAAATATTGCACAGAAATGGCATGAAAATGAGAGCTGCTTAGAATTTAGGCATTCTAATGTCCTTAAGTTGTTCAGAAAGAGAGTAAATATACTGAATAAATTTAAATGTTTGTCAAATATGCAAGAAAAGAACAAAAATAATGTTTCCGAAGAATAAAAAGAATGTGTTTACCTCAAGCAATAGCAACCACAAGATGTCATTTTATACCCATCAGGCTGGCAAAAAATTAAACTCAGATAACATTAAGCATAGATCTTTGTATTGGTAAACAGGAACACACATATTTTTAGTAGAAGTGTAAATTGATACCAACATTTTTAAAAGTATTTTTTACTGATTTTAGAGAGAGGAAGGGAGGAGAGAGAAACATCAATGAGAGAAATACATCAATCAGCTTCCTCCTGCACGCCCTCCACTAGGGATCAAACCTGGAACCCAGGCATATGCCTTAATGTGTAATTGAACCAGCGACCTCTTGGTGCATGGAGTGATATTCAACCAACTGAGCCACACTGGCCAGGGTGATACCACATTTTGATAAAAGTTTGCCAATCCCTGAGAAGGTTTATAATAATACTAGGGGCCCGGTGCACAAAATTTGTGTATGGGTGGGCGGGGGTCCCTCAGCCTGGCCTATGCCCTCAGGGGATGTCCGACTGCCGGCAGTCAGACATCCCTCTCACAATCCAAGACACTGCATGCGCCAGTGATTCTTATGGGTGGAAAAACTGAAGCAGAGAGAAGTTAGGTAATTGGCTTTGTCACACAGTTATAAGTGTCAGAATCAGGGCTGACCACGATATGTGCAAGCCAGAGTCCATGCATGTCATCACTGAAGCATCCTGTTTTTTCAGTGTTAGAATAGCCTTGCCAGGTTTTAATTTTTAAATCTAAGAGACTCTTCCCAATATATAGGGTAGGGTCCCTAGGTCTGGCTGGCAATCAAGGCTGATCTGTGGGGCGATCAGCCACCCTCCCCCCGACTGGCACCCACCTTGGCTGGCGGCCTGGTGCCCCTGCTGGCCGGCCCCACCCCTGCCACTGCTGGCCGCCTCCCTCTTGGGGGCAGACGCTCAGTGTGCATCATAGCGACTGACCAGTTGTTCTTCTGTTCGGTTGATTTGCATATTAGGGTTTTATTATATAGGATGTATTTTAAAAGGTGGCACCCAGAACTGAAGGGAGTACTCCATAAGTGAAGCAGTTAACTCAGAGGAGAGTGCACTCTTGCTTTCTGTGACTGCAGGCAGGTTCTAACTTGGCAGTCACTCCACAACAATCACACTCCAGTGTGTCAACAGAAACTGTAGACTTATCTGCCAAACCAGAGCTTCCTCAATCTATTATTGGAAAGGTAAGGTTTTGGACCTTCTGCTTGCATAGCTGCCACAATCATGTATCCAGGTAAGGCAGAGGGAGTGAAGCTGCAATGGACGGGTCACGTGCCATGCAGTTCTGACAGGAGATCTCCTCTTTGCCACATGACCTTCTCCCCATTTTAACCCAGGACATGTTCTGCTTCTAATATATGTTTTAATCCCAACCTGAAAATGGGTTTTAAATTCAGGTCAAAAGTCCTAGCCCTTAATTGTTAATAACATCTCCTCTTCTAGATATGCAGAACTAACTTTACCTTTGTTTGTGCAAAGCCTCAGGCACCTCCAGAGCAATGAAAACATCAGAGACCACTGCAGGCTGAGCGACGGCAAAGATGATGGAGTTTGGGCAGGGAGAGAGGCTCAGTCACTGCTAGCCCCTGGGCCATGGTGGGGTGAGAAGAAGTGCTGAGTCGCCTAGGAAATTCTCGGAGGTTCTTTGGTTGAGATAACACGAATAGAACACAGCTAAGCCACCAGAGAAAGAAGAAAGCAGAGGTGCGGCATGGGGTGAATAGTGGAAGGTTAAGTAAATTACACACTGGGAGATTAGACTCTCCCTGGCACCAGTCCCCACCCTGATTCCAAAACACCTGCCCACAGTGACATGCCCCCTTCAGGACACTGAAATATCCTCCTCATGAGAAACGGAATGGCCCAGGTACTCATATATTACCCTTTGGGAACCCTAACACAATCCCTCATCTGTCGTTCTATCTAACTCTACACAGAGAGCGATCCCTCTAGCACCCCTCCTAGTTCAACTCATATCCCCCATCTAGTACTACCCCTGGGGGGAGGATTGCATAGAATTGTGTGTGTAGTATTGCAAATACTATTTCAACTGTATTTTTTTTCTGCATTCATTTACCTCAAACCATGATAAAAAGCTGCACCAGCCACCGAAAGCATTTAAATGATAACTAAGCCAAGAAAGAAAACATTTTGGGGATTGAGGGCACCATTTCTGTCTGGCGGTGTCTAAATATGTAGGTGGTTTTATGTTTTCTTTTTTTTTTTCTATTGGGGGATATTTTTCTTTGAACCAGCCCAGGCACATGGAATCTCTCAGGCACTCATCAGCGATCTGAACTTGCCATCTGTTTTGCAGTAATACTGGGGAGGACATTAGTTATGAACACCCTGGCAGCTCCGATTCCCAAATACCCTTCACTTAAGAAACATTAAACATTTTGAAACAGACTTCTTGGAGAACGGCACAACAGCCTCTCTGGCAGCTTCCATGGTATTCCTCAATGGTTATTTTTGTTCCTCCATCTAAAAACAGCAGCAAAGAGGGAGGAAGAGAACACATGGGCTCCTCCCGGGGCCAGAACTCTTCTTTGAAATTGCCAAAAGATCTAGCAACAGCTGTGCCCATTGGAAGTCAACATCAGCTTGTGCCCGGGCTCATCAAATCATAAGGGATCAAGTGCAATTAGCCTCTTCAATGGCGACTTGGATTATTTTGCAGGAAGTGACTGAGATGAGCCATCTTCCTTCTTTTTCCCCCTCTGAATAGATAGGGGCCTTTCGGAGTGTCCTACATTCTGGGTAAAACTCAATCCTGATCATTCTAGGAGAAAGAGTATGGCAGTGGCATCTTGCAAAGCAATCCCATTCGAGGGGTCATGGCTGTCGCCTACCCAGATGAGGCACAGCTCATGGAAATGGTACTAGGAAGGAAATCAGGACAGCTGGTTCAAGTTTCTACTCCATACTCACTCACCGTGTAGCTAGTGCAGAGCTGCTCACGCCTCTACGGCCCCCATTCCCACAGCAGAGCAACGGGGACAGTAACAGTTGCCATACCTTCCTCATGAATAATCAGCAAGTGTGTTGTGTGACATGTGAAAGAGCTTTATATAAAGTACAAGGTCTTATACAAATGGGATCATTAAGAAGATTTTTAACATAATTTTTGAGGTTACTGAAGGTTTATCTCTGGAACTAAGAAGAACAGAACCAAGATTGCAGTGTGTGTGTGTGTGTGTGTGTATGGCTGTGTGTGTGTGTGTGTGTGTGTGTGTGTGTGTGTGTGTGTTACAAAGAAGAGAGTGTGCAGACTCCTCCACTAATCACAGCCCAGCCCTCCCTACTCAGGCCTCTCATTTCCTGTCCCTGGGCATGAAACTAACCACCCTCCCCACATCCTAGTCCCATAACTAATACAGTCTTTTTTCACTTATTCCATTTCTTGTGAATCTCAGAAAGTCAGCCACCATCTAACCTTGAAGGCACCAATTCAGATGACAGAAAGACCAGGTAAGTGACATAAATGGGAAAACATGGCCACCCAGAGATGACCTGCACCATCTGAGGGGCTACCATTACTCCGCTCCTGAACTTGCTGGGTCTTCCAGTCTTTCAAGAGGAGATGGAAATCTGGAGTTTTATGAGAAGTCTTTGAAATGTTGGAAGGTTATCCAATTATTTTTAACTGTTTGAGAGACCTTGGGACCAAATCAGAAACACTTGTGCCTGAGCTAAGGGTTTGGAAACTGATCTGGACTAACTCTGTATTTTTACAAGTAAAGATCCTCACGCCCTAAAAACGGCATAGTGTAGTTCAAAGACCATAGGCTGGAGTGAGGACCAGGGTCCAACTCTCTCATCTGTCATTTGCTGTATGTGACCTTAAGTAAGTTTCTTGCTCTGTCTGAACTCCAGTTTCCTCAACTGTGAAAGGGGGTAACTATATACCCTCCATAAAGATCTTGAAGGAAATAAACAAGATCATACATGAAAATCACATGGTACGTAATAGGCAATGTCTCCTTTCTCTCAAAGCTAGCAAGTTCATGGTATAACTCAAGAACCCATAAGCGTGACTCTGGCTGGGGTCTCGTCCTCGCTGTATCCCAGTGTTTCCTTGCTAACGCTCTTATTTTCAGAGGCACAAGGTCTGATGTACCCTGGAACCTGAGCACAGGACTAGAACTTAAGACATCTCCCTTCAAATTCACCTTTTTCCCCACGAACAAGCTCCCTCACCCTCTACAGTTCTCAATTTCTTCTCTGGAACAGAAGTGGCAGCCAGTGTATAAGGAGACAATAAATCTGCATCATGTTCCCCTAAATCCTAGTGGGCCCCTCCATGAAACCCCAAATACCCAGGAGTCTGGGAATAAGCCTCTGATTTGGCATTCGATGCCTAAGGAATGTGTTTTAAAGTGTAGGTTTTATTATTCAGATATGGTGAGGCCAACAGATCAAGAGACAATTGCCTTTGAAAAAAAAGTTTGTTACTCACAGTTTGCAAGAGGAGGCTACACCACGTAGGGGCGCCCAGGAAAGCACCAGGGTCTGTCAGCAGGCAGAGCGAGGAGAGGAAAAAGTAGGCAAGAGCCTTTATTGTGGTTCCCAGAGGTAGGAACGGGAGGTGAGGTAAGCAGGTTTAGGATGGGCTGCTTGGGAAAACTGCAGTGGGTTCTGGGGCATAGGGACTGCCTCTGGTTGTCTGGTACCCGACCCTGGGTGATTAGGACAGAGGGATAGTGGCCCCTGTAAGAGCTTAGAGGAGGGGGCTGGGTAGGGGCCCTGGATTGGTTGGTTTGCATAAGAAAGGTGTGCTTCTAGGCAAGTCCTTTACTCTCTCTAGGAACTGGCTAGAGGGGCAGTCCTTCTTGGATCAGCAAGGCCCCAGATGCCAAAGCAATAGAAATACAGAAAATGTAAAGGCATGACTAATACAGAAGGAGTATTTAGCAGTATTTGCCCCCTCCACACATCACTGGATAGATATCAGCACAAGGGGGAGGCTTCCATAATGGCTCCCAATGTAGGAAAGAATGAGATGGACGTCTTGCAACGCCTCCGCAGGAAAAGGCCCCTGTGTAGGAACAGAAGAGAAGGTCAAAGTGCTCAGAGGGGAAAGGCAGCGAGGCAACGAACACACCCGGAGCCCAAAGCAGGCTTAGGCATGCTGCTAAGAAACAAAAAAATGTTGTTGGTGTTTCTGCTGTTTCCAGGTACACGCGGCCCCTGGCTTTGGTCTCTAACATGCTGGGTGCTCTTCCTGAGGCCAGGTGAAGCCCCACTCCCTCTGAGCGGAGATTAAACCTGAATGCACAGATTGCAGTGGGAGAAGATGATTTTGCTTGAGTACTCTGACCTTTACCAACCATCTCATCAGAATTCCTGGAGCATGAATCTGTGGCAGGCATCCTCTTCAAGTTCCTGTGATGAAGGGCCCTTCTCTTCTGGCTCCAGTCCACGCCCTCGTTCTCAAGCATCTGAACCGGGAAAGCATATTCTGATGCACAGAGTTCTGAAATCTGGTGAGGGACTAGCTAAGAGGCGACAACGGAAATAGCACTCAGGCTAGACATCTCTAGAGAATCCTGTTTTTCCTCCTGTGGCTGGCTGAGAAAACAATTGCGTTTCTCCATATGCCTCCAACCGAGACTTGGATTCAGCACTCGACCCCATTCAAAATGCTGGTTCGAGGCTTCTTCCAGCTCAACTAGATCAGCAGAAAAGTATGGGTAGGCACACATATGCAAATCCATGTTCATCCAAATAATTGCTCTTAAAACCAGATTACCAGGGTTTTAGAGACTGGACAACAATTTACTTCTTAAGAAAAAAAATATTTTTATTTGCAAGAAATGGAAATACAAAAGCATAACAATTTCAATTCGTGTTTTTTTTCCCCCCAAACTAAGTACAAGTTACAAAGCATTTATATTTTTGGTATCTGCTTCGCTATGATAAAGAATAAAAAGTCATTGAAAAGAACAGCACGATACAACAGATAATAGACTTGCAATGTCTTTAGACTTAAACACCGCTGGTCTACACAACCTGTTACAAACGAGAGGCAAGCCCAGCTGTCAGTACAGACATGAAAGCTATACAGTTCAGGGTCTGTCAGTGTTGTTTAAAAAGGGTCACGCACAATTTGTCAGAATGCTGGTGTCTTCCACAGACTCATAAAGCGTTTTACCTGAAAGAGAGATTTTCTAAGCATTGTAGGTCCATGGTGCTCAAAGTTCCTGTTCTCTCCCAGCTGATGAACAAAGGACAGGAGCAGAGAAACCCGTTTTATTTGTTTTTAGGTTGTCAAGCTCGTGCGCTGGAACTCGCAGAAGATTGGATGAAAAGGACAGGCGAGGACCACCTGGAGGACAGCGCCAGCATGGGGCAAGGAACTGGACTCGCTCAGCGGGGCGGTACAGCGAGCAGCGCTGTGCATCCCGCCCAAGAGAACTTAGATGTTTACAGTGTGTTCACATCACAGAATCTGCTAACACTGTTGCACTTCCAAAACCCCTCAGCTGTTTATCCAGCTCAGAGTAACCAATTGCCCTTGTTTACTCTGTCTATAAAATGAAAAGACTTAAAGCTTATTTAGCACAGCACCCAGCACTTAATAAGTGCTCAAGAAATATTTTTTTCCCTTCCTTCTCGAATCCAAGAGAAAAGAAAGCATTCCTGAAGTCTAGGCCGCCCAAAATGACCAAAGGAGACAACACGTGGACTTTGCCTGCGCTCAGTGCTGACCCTCTGGCCGTGGAGGCATCACACATTAATCCCCAAATGGGCCAGGTTCCTTCACATCGAGAAAATGTTCTGCTATGTGGATTTATAATACCTTTAATCCCAGCTGGCCATTTTTAGATATAATTGCACCTCTACAAAATGGGATTTTCTAATGGACATAACTCTGCCTCTTTTCTCCTGATGTACAAATCTTATTATTGCTCACTTTTAGGAAACCATTTTTGAGCCTTTAGAAAAAGTTATTTCTCTCCCACACACTTCAACCTAATATACAAGGCTATAAATAAAGTCTCCCAAGGATGAGAGCCCTCAGTAATCCTGGGCTCATCTCTAAGGCACATGTAAGGCACAAATGAGTGTCTTAAGACAAGGAAGGAATGAGAGAGAGAGACAGAGAGAGAGAGAGAGAGAGAGAGAGAGAGAGAGAGAGAGAGAGAGAGAGAGAATGAATAAGAATCCTAGCACTTGTGTGTTTGAATAGCTACTGATTAATGATCTTTCCTAGCCTCCCTCACTCCCCAGGGTCTCGTCCAGCTCTGTTCCTCAGGAGGGAAGGAATGATGAAAGGAAAGAAAGAAAAGAAAGAAAAGAAAGATCTAAAATCTGTCTCTGGCTCCTTCACTGCCCCCATTTCACAGCCCCCTGCTCTCTCCTATACTGCCCTCGTGAGCAGCAGTGGGGAGAGGGGGGGAAGATGCGGGTGGGGGGTGGGGATCCTATCATATGTTTCCTAATTGTCTCCACTGAAAAGCATTCAAATAAAATGCCTGTCACTGGGGCACCACCTGCTAACGGTCACACTGTCTGCAGGCCCTGCAAGCAGCCATGCTGGTGTCTAATAGAGGTTCTCAAAGACTGGGCTCAACAGAACCAAGTGAGTGCCTTCTGGCAGACAGGGGAGGCTGCAAGCCTCCTCCCCACCTCCAGCCTCCCCACGTCGGCAAGGCCAGTGTGGACGGTCCACCTCCTCTCAGGATGTCTCTTTGTGCAGCGTGCTCAAATGCACGCCCACGGGACAGGTGTGCTCAGAGGAGCGGGCCCTGAGGCGGGTCTGGTCTTTGTGGTTTTGCTCGGTCTGAGGACATGGGAGGAAGGAGCCATGAAGTGCTGACAGTTCATCATAAAACACTTGGGGGAAAAGTTCTGGATTCCGACTCACTGCCTCAATAGAGACGAACCAATCAATACTCCTATTCCACGGGCACATGAGAATAACACCCTCTTTTGGCATCCAGGCTATACTGAGAGCTTTAGGAATTAAAAAATGTGGTATTTATACTTGGCTGGTAAATAACTTGATGTAAAAGCTGCTTATACAATCCACAAATCAAGTCTCCAAATCAAAGCCATTGGTATAAACCAACGGGTCATCTCACTGTGCCTGCACCGCGGTCGAACCTCACTTCACCTGATGCCCTGAAGGAGCAACGCAGTTCAGCTGTGAGACGTGCACTGCATGTGCATGAGGCCCCGGGTCCCAGCACTTCACGGGGACTCCTTCCCAAACCGCACCGAGGCCTTTCACTGTCGGTATCCGTTTCTGAGTGCAAAGTCGAGAAGCACGCTGGGGAGTGTGGGTCACTGGGGTCTCATCCAGGAAACAGGGACTTGTTCTCTGATCGTTTGTAACAATCGCCTTCAATGGGGGAATCCCAGAAAGGGAAGCGGAAAAGTTGCTTGCATGATGAGAAATAGAATTAACATCTGTACAAGCGAGGTGTTTACTCTGTGCTTTATGGTTGCGCTAACAGTGTCGTGTTTCCCAAAACTGAAATTCAGAAGCCAGCGCTTGCCACTATTTGAAATCGCCAGGGCTCACCAGGGCTGACCGGTCTGCGGACCACTCTGTGGGGGAAACAACGGGGCTTACCCCGGGACAGCAACATGTGCACATCCATGAATTGTCTGGGACCCATCTGCTACTATCCAACTCCTCTTGTCTCCTGACCCCTTTACATCCTTCTAAAAGCATGGTTCATCTCCTTTACTCCCCAAAGCAGGAAGTGGAGGGCAGAGGTTTTTCTCAACACAACAGCAATATTAGTTCTGGGAACCCCTTAAAGTGGCCATTTGAGCTCTCAGCTGATGTCCCCTGTCTCTAGTGACAGATTCTCATCGGAAGAACGGTTTCTCAGAGAGAATGCCCTGCTGGACAGAGGTTTGGGCAGAGTGGGTAGCCATTTGTTTGCATTTATTTTTATTAAATTTATTGGGGTGACACTGGTTAATCTGATCACATAGGTTTCAAGTTACATCTCTATGACACATGACCTATGCACTGGAGAGAGTGATGTCAAGGGGGAGTGGGCAAGGGAGAGAATGAAATCCTCGAGGCTCTAAGAACAGGCTCCCAGTGTGCTGCCCCTTCCCCTTCCCCTCCTCGCTCACACAAGCAGGTGCCCCGTGCTGGCTGGTTTAGGAGCCTTAAAAACCCCATTTGGTGCTGGTACAACAGGTGGGTAGGCTGAGCCATTCTCACACTTCTGCCCTTAACTATGAACCTTTCCTTTCGCATCATCCAAATACTATTTGAGTTAATCCTTTTCCCCTTCTTGGGCACCCCCGGACTACCTATGCCTGATCATTACACAACATTTTACAGAGAGAGATGGGTAGGTGGTGGGCCACGGTTATCAGACACCAGCCAGGCCCGGAGGATCCAGAGCAGAAGGAAAGGAGAGAAGGGAGTAGAGAGAAGCTGGAGCCGGAGGCACAGCCCAGAGGGTCCTCCCTGGCCAGTGTAAAGGGCAGCGAGAACTGTGCGAAGGGCCGGCAGGGCCACCAGGACCACTGCAGTCCTGACCCCGCATTCACACACTGCGGAGAAGGTGAACTTGGCCACCCCCCCGGTCTGGAACACTCTCCGTCATAGTAGGGACACCCAGGAGTCCCTGACAGTGAGCCCCAGATGTACCTGGACAGACAAACAGATCTGCTTACGAAATATGATGGCCAATGTTAATGACACCAAATCCTGTACGGGATGGGGGAAAGGCCCAGCTGTGGGCTTGATCCTCTTAAGTACAGGTTCTAATGACAGTGTGGGGGAGAGAGAGAGAGAGAGGCGAGAGAGGAATTAAAGCTAAAGGCCCTTCAGTTTCTACTAAAAACAAAAATACAAAATGTAAGCCAAGTCTTTTACAAGCTAGGGGAAAACACTTAAGGCAAACTTTCTACATTATACAATAAACAGGCAACTTCATGTCTTATCTGTATGAAAGAGGAGAGATTTTTTTAAAACTACAAAAGTTACTTTAATCATTAAAAAAATAATAATAAAGTAGGTTGTGGGGGTTACGTCTCTTTGGGTGAGCTGCAAAGTAGCCAAACCTGACTATAAAAGGTAAGACTGTAGATAACAATGTCACCTGCTCCGACCCCCGGAGCAGACCTCAGGCCCAACCCCTGTGTTGAGGCAGAAGGGGGGGTGGGCGGTAAAAGTGGGGGTGGGGGGAGGTGCGGAGGAGGGCCAGGAGCAGGTGTGGAGAGACATGCTAGCAAGGTTGTCCGACACGCCTGTGGTCAGGACAGGCCTTCCCTGCTCTGTTCCGGGCACAGGACAACAAAGCGTCTGGCCACAGATCACAAGCGTAAGCCATCTTTCCTCGAGTTCATTCTTAGGGAGAACATGCTTACAATGATTTCCCACCTACAGTGATAGGCCTCCAGGAACAAAGAGAAGAAAAGGCACTGGAACAGGGCCTGGAGGACTGGGAATCCCAGAGCCTAGGCTGCCCTCCTAGCGCCCAAGTCCAACCCAAGACTCGGCAGGCTTGGCGGGAGGATCTCTTCAGCGGCTGCTAGCGGGAAGCCTCGCAAGCTAATAAATACTATTTACAAACGGGGAGGAGAAGCCAGGAGGCGGATCTATGGGTGAGGGAACACAGGTTATGGAGAAGTCCTACAAGCAACAAGACGGGCAGGTTCGCCTGGAGTAGAGAAGCCTGATTCCTTCAGGCATTGCACTTGCGGCCTGAGAATGTGAGGGGCCCTGGCCCAGAGCGAGGACCACAGGCAAGGGCTGGAGGGCTTGGACAGAGCAGAGTGGCGGGGCGCTCACTGGACACACTGGCACTTCCGGGGCTGATGGGCGGACACACCGGAGACCATGCTGAGGGAGGTGGGACATCAGTCACTGCTTCACCAGATCCCAACAGGCATCCTCGGCTCTTTATGGCCAGCGTGTGGGGTCTCCAATGAATAAGAGTCATCATCTTCAAAGAGGTGGTCACACCCCTGGTGAGAGCCAGGCTGTAGATTTGCAGCACGATCCGATCGGTAGAAACAAGCCCACTTGTCCCAGAGCCTGACCCTAATGTAATTCCCTAAGGCAGGAAGCGAAAGGGAGGGAGAGATCGGGCTCCCTTTGCAGGGAAGGCCTCGGGGCTGCAGGGGGAGGGCTCTCACCGCAGGTGGAAATCGCAGGCTGTCCTCCCGGCCAAAGCCACGACCGCTCCACTGCTCGTCCATGTCTTCATCCGTGTTGGGTGGGAAAAAGGAAAAGCTTATAACACAGGTGGTTTGGGGAAGTAAAAGCAGAGCCGAGAGAGAGAGAGAGAGAGAGAGAGAGAGAGAGAGAGAGAGAGAGAGAGAGCGCGCGAGCGCGGTGGAGACCCCCTCTCAGAAGGTGGCGTTCACTCTCCTGTCGAGTTCGACAACTTTGAGTGTTTCGTTCCCCTCCAGTTTGGCGCCGGCCCTGTGAAGGCATCGAGAGGGAAAAGCAGTCTCAGCCATGCCTGGTTGGAGACACGATAGTTCCCTGACTGCAACACTGCGGGCTGGCCCAAGCGTGCCCTTGTTCCTTCCCACCCAGCAGCGACTCTCTGTTCCCAACGCCTCCCATTACCAGCCTGGCCACTGTCCTCTTCACCACCTTCCCCCATCCCCACCCAAGGGGAGATACCCCAGCCCAGAGACTAAAGATGGCGGTTTCAGACTGATCTGTTGTACATTGCTTTAAAGCAGGCGCCCTCAAACTACGGCCCGCAGGCCACGTGCAGCCCGCGGAAAACATTTATCCGGCCCGCCGGGTGTTTTTGCCGCTGCTGCCTGCCCTGCTTAGCAGCCGACTCGTCCTGGGCCCGCAGTGCGCATGTGTGGAATGTCTGAGGGACAGTGAACTGGCCCCCTGTTTAGAAAGCTTGAGGACCTCTGCTTCAAAGAGCTGCATTTATTGAGGGCCCTTTAAAGTACTGTATTGACTGAGGATGGCTAGACCCTGGGAAGGACAAAACAGAAGGATAAAGCTGATCCCTGTTCTAGCATAGCAAATAATCCCAATAAAAAACCCCTAGAGCTCCCAAGTAAATAAATATACAACAGAAAATAACTACATTATTATTAAACTAGAGGCCCGATGCACGAAATTCTTGCAAGGGGCTTGGCCCTGGCAGCCTCGGCTGCCTCTCCGCCCTGCCCCCCGCCCACTGGTCATTCTGGAAGGTCGTTCTGCCACCTGGTCTAATTAGCACGTTAGCTCTTTATTATATAGGATTGTGTAAGAGCCCGGAGAGTCCTAGGCACGTGGAGAAGGAACAGGCAGGTCCAGTGCCCAGGGGACATCCCAAGCAAGCACATTTCAATGGGGCCTGGATAGCTGAGTTGAGAGGGGAGGCGACTTGTGTCATGAACCAAATACTCAAGCAGTTGAGTCTCCATAGCCCTACAATTTCTCTATAATGGAATAGTAATAACCTCTTAAAGTAATTAATGAGATTAATGTATCATATTTGCTTAGTTCTTAAAATGGTTAAGTCCCAGGACATGTTCAATATGCAGGTGTGATGTAAACCTGTGAAGGTATATGTCATCAGGAACCTTCCCGCAGCGTTAGGTGGGGAGAGCTGAAGAATTAGAAATGGAATCTCTCCCGCTTGCATTGGAATAGCGGCATTTCTGGGAGGCCCAGGGGAAAGGCCATTCAGCTCCATCCCCAACCACACGACCACAACCGGGAGTGTGCATGCAGACCCCTCCTGTGCCGTCTGCCATCCCAGGCACCTCCCCTCACACAACACCTGGCACCCATGTAAGCCTTTATGTTTACAAAGGGACGTTTCTCCGTGACTAAGGGCAACAACTCATGGAGAACTGGAGTCAAATATGCTACCTTCAATACGGAAGCACGAACATGCACAGTGCCTCTTCAACGGTGCCCTCAATAGAAATATGTAATTACAACTCGTGCATGTTTACTTACATGTAAATGATAAAACTACATATTGACATTTAGCATAACATATATGTTAGCTGGAAGCCAGAGAAGGTGTCTTAGGCTGCATTTGCATGGCAGGCATCCTTCTGGGACTGACTGTGTGTTTACTCATGTGGCTTTGAGGGGATGATGAGAGAGTGAGGAAGGGGTGGGGGCAAGCCCTTTCCCT
>NW_006287901.1:165740-169488 GCF_000327345.1 Myotis davidii | reverse complement strand
TTTCCCTACGTCCTAAAGCCACTGCTGCCAGCTCCCCAATGACATAGCAGATAGGGGGGTCCTTTCTCATCTCTACTAGGGGCAGCTACTGGCAAACAGTACATCCTCCAGAGTCCCCGGGCCTGGAAATCGGTCCTGAAGGAGCAGAAGGACTGACTAGGCCTGTGAGAGTCCCTGCCCACCATACAGGCTGCTGACCCCTGACCCTGACTGGTGCAGCGGAGGAGAGGGGTCTGTGTCCGCGGACTCACAGGTGCTGCTGGAGCTCCCACAGCACTGACTTCTCCAGGCTGCTCTCATTCGAGATAATGAAATGGGGAAGATCCACATCCGGCCTAGACTCCAGCCCCGACGCCCTGAGCAGGGAGGAGCCTCGGTCCCAGCGGCCAAGCTCCCCGGCCGAGGCGGGGCTGGACGGCTCCTCCAGGGGAGAATGCTCCTCGTAGATGAGCAGGTTCCTGGATCTCACTGAGGACAAAGCAAAGTACCGGGTGTTAGGGAGACACCACGAGGGCACAGCACATCCCCCCGGGCGGGGGCAGCTGACAATTTGCCAGGGAACATAGTCGTGAGCGGTAGTTTGTAAAGTGCGCTCCGCTGAGTTCTACAGAATCCCCACCAGTGCCTTAGCCCCGGCGGGAGGGGCACAAGGGGGAACCCAGCAAGTGGGCTGACCCCCTCCCCTGCCCCTTCCCTCCCTTCAATGGAGAAGCTACACTTTCATCACGTTTTTAAAATCAGACGTTCACATAAGACTCCCTTCAGAAAGGTGAGTTTCCAGAAAGCTCCAGAGGAATGAAACGGAGACCCTCCCGGCGTGCTGAGTGCGGCCTTACCCACAGAGGCTGTGTACGGCTCCGGCAGGGAATGCTGGCTGGGCAGGGCCATCTTGGTGGCGGAAGGATAGGGCCCATAGCCCTGGAAGAAGCTGCCGAACGCCACGGCAAAGCACAGCACAACCACCTGCAGGCGAGGGACAACACGGAGCGGTCAACTCCAAGGTCCACCGAGCACACCTGTCCACCCGCAGCCCCGGGAGGCTCCCCCACCGGCCAACAGACGGACCAGGAGCGAGCTGCGCGGTTCTTCCGACCCCACGGCCCCTGGACGTGGCAGGCTGGGCAGAGATGGAGACTGGGGAGAGGGCGGGCGGTTAGGGCGCGTCCCTTCGGGAAACTCACCATGAGGCAGGTGCCAGTCTGCGTGCCCGCCAACTTGCAGGTGCGAGAAACCTTGCCCATCACCAGAGTCTGCAGCTTCTGCAGCTGCTGGAGAAGAGCCCTGCGTGTAAAGGAACAGAACCATGAGGGGTCTCAGGGATGACACGGGCTGTGGGGGGTCGGCCCCCAGCTCCAGGGCAGGTGCCGTGACTTCGTGTCTGAATTTGAGGAGAGAGAGCGGGACAGTCGCCCATGGAAGAAAAGGGGATGCCAGTGCCTACCAGGGCCGGTGCTACAGAGCCTCCTGGGGCTCAATCAGTCACTTCCACCACTGCCCAGTTCTGGTGCTGTTCTAAGAGGTGAACACCCCAAATCATCCCTGATGTGTCAGGACTCGTCAGTCAGCCGTTGGGGGGGAAAGCGGAAAGACCGTTCTGACCCACCGGTGCTGGTGACACAGGGAACTCATTGGCCCAAAGAAGAGAAACACTGAAGAGGCGTGAGGAAGAGAAAAGCAAAGAGCGGAGGGAAATGCCCAGCAGAGAACCTGGGAGGAGTGAGCAGCGGTGGCGGCCGTGATTGGAGATGACATGACTCTCACAGAGCCGCACTCGGTGGAGACTTGAAGAAAGAGAGAACGAGGGCAAACAAGGATGGCCGGGAGGCACACAGCTGGGCCCCTGCAGCCCGAGGTCTCTGGAGGCTCAGGGCACCACCACAGCCAAAGGTGAAGCCAGAACATGAGTCAGGCAGCCTGCTCCGGGCACACGGCTCAGAGCCAGGCACTAGGAACCAGCCAGACACCGGCTCTGATCTTTCTCTCGGAAGAGACGGAGAGCAGGAGCAAAAGGAGTCGCCCTGCCCCTGAAACTGGACTGTGCATCATCTTAAAAGGGGAGGGCTGGGATGAGAATGGCCTGTTCTGCTCTGAGTACCTTCAGATCAGAGAGAGATCAGGTGGGGAAATTCCTGGCAAACCCTGCACAAGGCACGCCGCAGGCGAGGAGTTTACGGCACACTCTCCTGAATCAGAGTCTCAGAGCTGAATTTTGCAGGAGCTCTTCCCCTCTTCCCAAGCCCCATGCGCAAGGCAAAGTGGAAAGATTTTACAAGCAGATGCTTTTCCTTGAGCCTCAAAGGGTTTCACGCTGTGATGTGACTTTAGAACGCCAGACGAGTTCACTGGGAAACACTAACCCACCATTCGTTTGCAGGAGCCAGGCTTTCGTGGGTAAGTGCCTCTCCGTGCCGTCTATCTCCTGAGTAACTTTCAGGGGCCTGAAGGGCAGGCAGGTGGACCCGGGGCTGCAGCTTCTCCCCGGCAGGTGCCAATGAAAGGTGTCTCCTGGGTGTAAACCAGTTAAGGACGGGCTGACTATAGGACGATACTGCTTTCAGCAGTTAGATGGCTAAGAGTGGGGGCAGATGGGAGTCACCCCGAGCACGTGCAGGGGAGGCTTGCTGAACCCAAACATCTGTGTGTGGTCCCAACGACACTGTATTTTCACCCTGTGCCATGATTTTAACTCAAGCAAAACAAAGTCTTCCATTCCATTAATTAATATCATTAATTGAAATTCTTTTATATGGAGATTTTTAAGGACTTAGTTGTAAATTTGTTGCTTTGTGGTTATCTAGAAATATAATCACATATAGTTGAGACCTGATTCAGTTGTTGAGAGTGTTCTGTACATTACTCACAGCTGAGAAATACTGATAGCATGATTGCCTTAAATTCTACCTAAAGAAATCTTGTCGTTTGTGACAACATAAATGACCTTGGAGGGCACTGTGCTAAGTGAAATAAGCTAGGCGGAGAAAGACAAATACCAGGAATATGTGAAATCCCCCCCACCCCTGCAAAAAAAGTCAAACTCAGAAAAACAGAGTGGAAAAGTGAAAAGTGGTTGTCTGGGGCTAGGAGGAGGGAACAGGGACAGGTTGGTAAAAGGGTACAAATTACCAGCTGTAAGATTAATAAGGTGTAAGATCTAATGTCTAGCATGGTGGCTATAGTGATAACACTGTATTGTATAATTGAAATTTGCCACGAGAGTAAAACTTAAATGTTCTCACCAAAATATCCTATATAATAAAAGCCTAATATGCAAATCAATCAAACAGTGGAATGAGTGGTGGACTGGTTGCTATGACGAGCACTGACCATCAGGGGGCAGACGCTCAATGCAGGAGCTGCCCCCAGCCCGCAGGCCCTAGGCCAGCCAAGGTGGGTGCTAGCAGGGCCCCCCTCCCCCGATTGCCCCACTGGTTGCCCCACAGATCAGCCCTGATTGCCAGCCAGGCCTAGGGACCCTACCTGTGCATGAATTTCATGCACTGGGCCTCTAGTTAAAAATAAAAAGGTAAATATGTGAGGTATTAGATGCATTAACACAATGTGGAAATTCCTTTCACAATGTATATGTTTATCAAATCATCACGTTGTACTCTTTAAATATCTTACAATTTTATGTGTTAACTATACCTCGATAAGGCTGGAAAAAAGAAAACATTTGCAACCAAATGATCACATGACACAGCAAGTATTTTTCCTCATCGCACTTTTTTTCTCTTCTCCGCACCTCCCA
>NW_006287901.1:128846-165654 GCF_000327345.1 Myotis davidii | reverse complement strand
TGCGCGGTTGCTTTTCTAAATTGAGAGATGAGTGACCGACTGCACACCCACTTCCTGGCGAGCTCGGGTTTGCAGAGCTGAGCTGGGGCCAGCAGGAGCACGCATGCTAGTAACCACCATCTGTACCACCCCCAAAGCCCCAGTGGGTTCTCTCTGATGTTTTCTGGAAGTCCTGGGGCACACAGACAGGTGAGCACACAGAAAAGACTCGGGTGGGCCACGTGCACAAACCTCTCCCCCGCCTTTTTTTTGTATTCTAACACCTCCGCGGCACCAGGTAATAAGGTGGTTGTTGCCAGTTAAACTATGGCAAGGGGCCTCCCTGTTTCCTGGGCTGCCTGCTGAAGAGCCACATCTGTGAATGACGGCTGCCACCTTTGCTGGGCACCTCCGCCCCACAGGCACTCCTGCTGGCAGCCAAGATGCCCAAATTCAGCTGTGTGTGCTCTGCGTACAGGGGGGATGTTTCTCCATCCAGGCCTCTGTAAGATAGAAGCTTTCCCAGTGGTGCTAAAGCCATTTACTTTGCTCTAAAGTCTTAAGGTGTTTTTAAAGTGAGACCACCATTTCTGTTTTTATCAATTGGCCCTATTCACCTGCAACCTTCCCACCCTCCTCCCTGCCCATCTGCCCATCCTCTGCTCCTGCCCAGACTTTAGAATGTGAACCACCAAGGACACCAAGTCTATCCAATCCTTGAAATCACTCTTCCCTTTCCATTTCTGGCAGAGATCGTGAGGCCTGCTACTCCCTTCCCTAGAAGGAAGATTCTCCCAGGAGGCTCCACCGTCCCTCCTACAAACAGACCGCTCGCAGGCTAGATACGCCTGAACCCCAGTGGCACAAAGCCTGGGCCACATGCTGCAGGTTCGGGAGAAGAACCGTCTCAGGATGGCTGGGCAAGCAGAGAAGGCGCCTGCCCATGGTTTGGGTTGCCCCTTCTTGGCACCCGTCAGCACATCCTCTCCAGAATCAAAGATAATTACACTCTGAATCCAATGCCAGCGAGAATGGGTGGTCAGTGGTCCCTGGCTTCCGGCAGTTTATAATCCAATTCTTTAAGATGAGCAAACACGTGGTTTAAAAGAGATACTTTAGTTTGAAATTTTGTTGGAGAGCAACAGTGATTTATAATGGCTGTTTGCTGCTGCCTCTCACTGGGACTGGCGAAGGCGACCCGGACCGATAGTGGAAGTGATGGGCTGAGAAGGCCACACCCATCAGCAGCTGGGAGTGGTGTCCTCCCCCCATCCTCCCCGCCCGAGGAAAGTGGGTCACTCACCCACCTGGAAAATCTAGGTAGACTTGTGTGGTCTGATAAAGTCCAGGAAATTCATATCCATTCATATAACACTCATTTTTGTCATAAGGAGAGAAAATCAACAGCGACGGAATTCTGGAAACTTCACAGGCTGGGATACCAAGTAATGGTCTCAAAGACACAGAACTAGTAAATGGAAGCCCTAAGATGGAAACCAAAACCTGACTCCACATGCTGTGTGCTTCCAACAACTTGGTACCCCAATCTAGAACCTCATACAATTAGCCTCCCAAATACTTACTAGCTAAATAGATTTTCTTAAATCCAGTGATATTAATATCATATCAACAAGAGCCCAACCAAGAGATAAGCCCACCGATAGAGAACAGAAGGTTACTATCAACACGGACCAAGCCACACTTGGAAGAGCCACAGTAAAGTCCAGCCCGTGGCAAGGAGACATGTGCTAACCAAGTTCCAGGGGCCATGACACAAATATAAACAATAAGGGCACACGACACACTTCGAGGCACCCCTCTGGAGAGACCAAGATAAGATGCAAGAGGCAGGTAAGACTCCCGGTGCTCCACGCCCTGCCTCAGGCGTCTGGAACTCAAACCTGGGCTTCGTTTACAGAAACGGAAACTAGACGGCCATCTCTCTGCGGCCCCCCAAAGAGCTGATGTGATGGCTTGAGGAGGGCTAAGCTGGTACAGTCACTAGGGGGGGGGGGGGGGGGTGCGAGGTGGGGGATAGGCTCCCACAGCAAAGGAACCTGAGCTTAGATCTCAGTGCCACTGCTCTGTGCCTTTCATCTGGTAACTACGTAAGTCCCAAGTTTAGGCCACTGGTCGAAGTTAATTCCCTTGACTTTATCAGCTGACAGAGTGGCGAGAGAACCCCTTCCGGTGGAGCCTGGGTGTGCTGAAGCAGCACCCCTTTGAAGAGTGCTTCAGTGTCTCTCCATGGTGACAGACGAAGCCAGGCTTCTTTACAGGAACGCCTGGGCACTCCTAACTGGGTGGAACTCTCCCAGAAGTCTCTGGGGCAGGGCCACAACCAGCACCAGGACAGCTGTGACCCTGGTTGCAGGAAGGGCTAGGTAGAGAAACGGCAGCCACCAGATGAATGAAAGAACTATTTTAAAACAAAAAGCTATAAAACGAACCAGAGGGCAGACCCAAAAGTGCATCCAAAGCTCAATATAACTTCTCCTGGATCACTGTATTCTACATCATCGGTGATCATGGCTAATTATGGCTTAATGAATTCGTGGGCTTCTGGGAGTAAGGTCTTAATTTAGAGAAAGGAGTACTCTTAGCAAACGTTTATCTGGGCCAAGAGATTTCACACTACTTGTTAAATCGGAGTGTCCCACACGCAAACTGAAAATGTGGATTTTTGTCCTGTGGGGAGGTGTAAAAATAAGCCTAGAGGCTGTCCTCATACAGTTCCTTGCAAAAGAGCAGTTGAGAGAAGCTGCCAGTCTTGCCCAAAATAAAGCATCACCCTGTATCTTGGGGGGTGTATCAAAGGAAACTGGGAAAAACCTTCAAAAGTAGCGACAGTGTGAGACACAATCTTATAATAAGTGGGAAATGTATCAACAGACTCATGTGTTTTCTTTGTATTTGGTTTAATTTTGTTTTCTTCTGCTTCCTTAATTTACAGAGAGAGAATAGTCACAACATTATTGCACATTATACTTTGAACATTCAAGTACCTAATTTTCCACTGGAGTCAGAAACCAAGACAGGGAAGAAGAATGAACTGGTGGTTCCCAATCACTTGCTGTGCTGAGAGCTTCAGACCAGGCCCTCTTCATAGACATACTTTTACAGAACAAGAAAAATAGCGTTGGACAGAGAGGACTATATAGTATGAAGGTCACAGAGAAAAACTGAGGAATTCTTATTTCTGACAACAACAGAGATATATATCAGGACAAGCAGGGTTCCCATGAGGTCTGGGGAAAGGGTAGAAATGAGACCCACACACCACCCATCTTCTCATCCAACCTACCCCAAGGCAGGCAAACTCTGCCTTCAGGTGCCCCCAGCACCTGCTTCTCCCACCTCCCTCCAAGGCCAGGTTTAGAATCTAGGGCTCTCAGGGTTCCTTGCCAAAAAGCAGTGGTAAGGGAAGAAGGCTCCTGGCTACAGCCTGCACCCCTCCACTTCTCATCTCTGGCTGTGCCCCACAACAGCCAGCAGACAGTCTTCCTTGGGTCTCTCACGCTCCTACATGTTGTGCTGACTATGCCATGATTGCAAGGCCCTGACCCCTCTTTTCCATGGGACACAACATGGGTTATTTATGAAGCTGGTAACCTTGAGAGATGAGGTAATGCCTCCCCCTGAGCGGAAAAGCGGGCTTATTTACTGCCTGCTATAAAAGCCGTGGATTCCCCAAGCTCGGAGTTCCTTAGCTGTGAACGGAAAGCCGCTGAGAACACTGCATCTACCCAGATTCATCAAGGAACGTGGGGGCCAGTAGAATCGATGCTCATGCTGCTTGCTGTGCTGGAGTCTCTGACCCAGGAATCTCATGACTTCTGTAAATCAGACCAAATGCAACCCCAGATCTGATACACAGTGCAGGATTCCAGGCACACACTGCCAAGGTTCAAACTCCACACTCAGTGCTCACAACGAGTGGCATTTAGTCAACCACTGGCTTAATGCAGATGGCCCTCTGATGTCCTGGTCAACCCTTTATAGAACAGATTTTGTTTGCGTAGAGATCCACACAGGCCCTGGAATTGGACTAAGACCCTTGGAGCAGAGAATTCCAGGGTCCTAGGTACCAGGGTATGGTTGGAAGGGGTACAGCGAGAGCTCTGGATAGACACATCCCGTCGGTCCTGCTGACCACTCATCCTGTGCACAGGGGTGTGGCTAGAGGAGAGCCAGGGTCCTCGGAAGCAAGGCCCTCTTGTTCAGGTCTAAACTTGGCCCTGTGCTTCGGAAAGGCAGTGTCCTCAAAGGAGAAAGGGGCACAGCAGACCAGAAACCAAAGTAAGTAGCTGAGTGAACCCCATTCTACCTCCAAATGTCTGGATGGCCTGAACCTCACTGGGCCTCAGTTTCCCCTTCTGAGAAATGAAGTGATTAGAGGTTAAATAAGATGATCTCTAAAATACAACTGAAATCTAAGCTCCTGTGATTCTACAAATCAGGGCTCCAGGAGGGGGACTCCCAGCAAAATAAACAATGAATAGAACAACCTGAGTCACAAATCCCGAAAACTACTGGGCTAGGCGGTGTGTGTGTGTGTGTGTGTGTGTGTGTGTGTGTGTGTCACTTGTGCAGAAGAATATAAAGCGGGAAACACAGGATTTCTCAGGAACGAGACCAGGGCAGGGCCAGAGAGCCTGCAGCGTGGAGCTGGGGAGTGACACACACGCGTCTCACCTACACTTTATAAGTGAAAATGCATTTCCTGATTGAGCATAGGAAGGAGGCCCTCTGGGAAATTCTCTCTCATCTCACACATTTCCTGAGGGCACGCAATTAGTGGATCGCCTCAGCAGAAGTGCGAAGGTGCTTTCACACCGTCTCAGCTCCAGAGGCCCCTGGGGAAGGCTGCAGAAGGGTTGAGAGGACCTCATCTCCTCTCTGTCCCCATCCTCTTCCAGTTCTGAGCTCAGCTAACAGGGCCTTTCCACCTAGAAACCTATACTATGTCAGGTGGCTGCTGCTGAGGGCGGTATAAACCGAAAGATTCAGAACTGACTGATCTGAGTGCTCATTTTCATATGGATGGAAAAGTCCCTTGTGGGGTGCAGCCCAGAAATAGTAATGTTAGAGGCAGAAATAGAATATTGGGGACTAGCTATCAGTTATAAGAAATAAAATAAGAAATATTAATCATGCCCTGTTAAGCCTGAATGTTCTGTTCTGATTTAAGAAAGCACGGTGTCACCCGGCTGGGAGTTGCATGCGGGACCTGGGGGCTCACCTGGAAATTCAGCCCCCCGCCCCCCCACACACACCAGGGAGCTGCCTATTATCATGCAAAGGTTAACAACCTTGTTATAGAAACCAGAGGTGCCAGCCCTTTGCAAACCCCCAGCCCACACTGCCTGTAAACTGTAACCATCACACCCATTTTGCATAACCATTCCTATTCCTTTTGCCCACTTCCCCATGTAATCTTTGTCCTTCTACCCAATATAAGCAGCTGACTTATGGGGGAGTAGAGGGGGGGCGGAGGAGAGCAGATTTTTGTGGATGACCTGCTGCTCTCCTACCCTGCCAGCATTATTGGAATAAATGCTCATATATGATTCAACCCTGTCTCTGCTGATTGGCTCAAAGAGTGACAGGAAGCCCAGACCCATTGGTTGTCTGGTTTCAGTATCATGAAAGAGGTGTAATTTTTTCTTTAATTTGGTCAGTGATGAAATTCTTATTCCCCTTTCCCACCATGTCCTGTCATAGGAAACAATGGCACCCAGGGTGTCCCATCCCACTTCTGGTGACCCAGGTTCCTAGTCACTCAGCAGTCACCTCCACTTCTGTCCAGCTGCCCCAGAAGGACAACGATACAAGAAGCATAAACAGGACACAAACACAGGTGTGTGTTCATGAGGCCCAGCCCTGTGCTTATTCCAAACACAGGGTCACCTACACAATGTGATGTGAGGAAAGGGTCCAAAAATCTCCCCTTACCACACACCCAAAACACCAACTCCCCAGGCCTGGTTTAGGGCAGGAGACTGTGCGGTGTCCTTGGAGCAAGGGAGGCCTTGGCAGGGAGCGGGGAAAGGGGGAAGAAGTCAGAGGGAACGCAGGCCCACATCCCTGTGGCATCAAGAGCAGCTCTGCTTCCATTTCCTGACCTCTTGAGTCCAAACACATCGAAAGCTGCTGGACTTAGAAACGACAACCCTAGGAGCTCCCTGGCAAGATCATCTGTGGGAAGATGGCAGACCAATCAGTTGTCAGCTGTTACCACCGTAAAGGGTTTGTCTATCAGGAAAGGTAAGTCTTGGGGGAGAAGAAATGCCAGGAGAGCACACAGGGCCTGGGTGGGGGAAGTCACAGTGAAGGCTCCTGAGGGTCCCGAGTCAGAGCAGAGACCACGGACATGAGGCTGGTTTTCCCAGGGGAGGCCCACGCAGGCTGAATGGCTGGGGAAAGGCTCCACACAGTAAGGAAGACAGAAGGAAACCCATCGCTGACTCACAGAGGATAACATGAGACACACAGACTCCATGCTCAAATACGCCATAAGTTCCCATACCTCCTGTTAGACAATATTTAATATCATATAAACATAGGTACGGCCGTTATTTAAAAAGATAAGAACAATTGGCAAAACTCAGGTTGCTGTTCCTCAGATGGTAGCTCTTTACCAAATCTGATAGGAATAAGGATTCTGTAGAAATATGTTCACTGATTTAAAAATATGGCCATTATATTTTGTTAAATGGAAAATTTTCTTTTCTTTTTTTTTAAAAAATATATTTTATTGAGTTTTTACAGAGAGGAAAGGAGAGAGATAGAGAGCCAGAAACATCGATGAGAGAGAAACATCGACCAGCTGCCTCCTGCACACTCCCCACTGGGGATGTGCCCGCAACCAAGGTACATGCCCCTGACCGGAATCGAACCTGGGACCTCTCAGTCCGCAGGCCGACGCTCTATCCACTGAGCCAAACCGGTTTCGGCGGAAAATTTTCTTAACAAAAGAGTGCGTACAATAGAAATACATCCATGTATAAAATATTCCAAATTTATAAAATATTCCAAAACGTAAATATGTGTTTGGGTAAAAAGGCTGCAATAAAACAATTTGCTACATTTTCTTATTTTTTCTACCATGGCCACGTGTGGTTTTGTTGTGTTACGGTCAGCCTGGAGAGGGAAGGAGAGATGACTCTTTATCACAAAAACCCACTGCTCTGCTCGCAGCACAGCTCGCGCTGTGCCTCTGCTGCCCCCGTGTGGCTGTTAGAAGATATAACATGCGAAGCCCCCAGACAAACGCCAAGGTTATCTTATATAGATTCCTCATCCTCTGTCACAGGTTCATGGCCTGGACTTGTCCCCCTCAGGAATACCAGGCTTCCATGACAGGAAGTGCTAGGACAGGACGGGTGTGTGAATTCCTACCTGCTCCTGACGCTAAAGAGTTGGGTACAGACCCTGGTAGGGGGATCAGGTTCCAGAGAACCACTCCAGCAGAAGTGAGGTGGAGATAAGAAAGGATGAAACCTCAGAGGACTAATGGCCAATGGTGACCGTGAAACGAAAGTGGTATTGGAGCATCTCCTTTGCCTCAGGGGGTCAAGGTGAGCCACACGGAGCCAGTGATGGTTAGTTACTTGTGCTGTCTGTCTACAGAGCACTTGAGGCCACTGCCCTGCCCTGCCATATGAGTGTGCATTCCCAGAAATACAGAGGGAAGTTCAGTGGGTTCACAATGTCCATTATTCCCCCTCCTGGTAATTAACTTATGATTAATCAGCCTGCTGTTTGAACAACAAACCATGATTTGATGCTATTATCAAATGACAGGCACGTAGATTTAACCTGATCCTTTAGCATTTGCAAAATTGTTAGAAGGCATTAATGCTAAGCCTTAAAATGATTAACATTTTGATTACCTAAAAGTCAATTTTTCTCTGCTTGAATTGTCAGATCTATAACAACAAAGATCAACAGGATTCCCTAATGAATCCCCTTACTCTCAAAGCATAGGTACACACAATGTACACACACAAACACCCTAACTGCCCATTTCTTAAACCTAGACTTCAGCCCCTTTTCGTGCATATGACCCAGGGCCAAAGCTCAGTGTGGTCCTCCTACGTCAGTGTCAGATTGTCTGCATTCAAATGCAGCTCCAGCATTTACTGGGTGACCACGGGCAAATCACCTTGCTCCGTGGTTGGCAATAGGGTTCAATAAATTTCAGATTCAGCTAGACCAGTGGTTGGCAAACTGGCCCCTTGAGTGTGGCTCTTCCACAAAATACCACGTGCAGGCATGCACGTACAGTGCGACTGAAACTTTGTGGCCCATGCACAGAAGTCGGTATTTTGTGGAAGAGCCACACTGAAGGGGCCAAAGAGCCGCATGTGGATCGCAAGCCGCAGTTTGCCGACCATTGACCTAGCCTTTCTGAGTTACCTCTTCGGTATCATGACAGTAATAGGACCACCTATGGGGCTGTTAGAAGGTTAAATGAGTTAATATCTATAAAGTGCTGAAAGTAGTTCCTGGCACAGGGAGTCCTAGAGAAACTCATTAACTCATTCTGTCCTTTAGTTATATTTCAAAATGGGCTTGAAATGTAATTAAACTCATTCTGTCCTTTAGTTATATTTCAAAATGGGCTTGAAATGTAATTAACTCAGTAATTAATTTTTAAAACAGTAGTTAAAAAACAAATTTGATTTTCTTCCTCCCCCCACTAATAAAGATCATTTATTACTAAATTTGGGTGACAATGAAATGGCCAGTGCCTCCTTGTCCACCTCTAAAGTTTGATGACCTTTTCAGAAGAATCAAGCTTATTACTATTCTCCTCCAAGCCTCTCCTTAACCCCTTAATCATAGCCCTTGTCAGAATCAGTGTCTTCATCAGTCCCACGTGTTTTAGAAAAGGGAAAGAACATGTGCAGGGGTGTGTGCACATGTGTGCATGTGTATTTGGTATGATCCCATGTATGTGCACACATATCTGTGTTAATGCATGTTACTTGTGCATGTGCATGTGTGTCTCTCTGTGATTGCATATATGTGTACACATGTGCATTTCATGTATACATCTGACTCTATGTGTGGTAGAGTGCCCCGTCCTGAGCATCCTGATACAACGACACTTTCAATGTGATCTCCTCCACTATCCTTCCAGCCCTGGTCCTGGATCTGCCCCCTTCTTCCCACTTTCCATTAGGCAGCTCAACCAGCTCCTCACTCCAGCAACACTTACCTGTTGGTGTTTTCCAGGACCTCGACCTTCTTCCGAAGCTCCAAATTCTCCGTTGAACAAGACTCCACCCTGAACAGGGAGCAGAAAGAAGCAAATTCATTTGATGAGTAGAGCAATGCTGAGCCAGGGGCTCAGGTGGAAGCAGAGCATCAGCTACCCCAGGAGGGTGAGGGAACGAGCCTGGACAACCTGAATTGGGAAGAAGGGTGAGAAGACAGAAGAAAAAAAAATAGAAAGAGTTTAGTAACAAGTGCCTCAATAATAAAAAATGAACTGGATGGTACAAAACGTGAACTTCTCTTTGGTATTCCAACCTTGTTTTCTCTCACGTCTTCCCTAAAGTTCTCAATGCCCATCACACTTCTCTCTCTGGACTACGGGGTCTGGGTGCTGGCAGCTGTACTCCTGGCCAGAAGGACTCATCGGAAGCCAAGAGGCTTAGGGCAGGGCCAAAGGGGAGGAGAGGAACCCAGGACCTCAAGAGAAGGAATCCAGGTGCTGGAGCATGCGTGCCCCAAAGAGACAAAAAAGAGATTTTCATAGAAACTTCTTGCCTCTGGATGCCTACAGAAATAAGGGGACAGAATGGGACTACTTAAGGAAAACTAACTTTCAGTAGAAACCTCAAGAACCAGCCAGGATTCACTGGCCACTCCTTCCCCCAGGTACAGATGAAGATTCGTTTCTGTGTCCGGGGCCTCATTCCCTTCTAAAAGTGAAGTTAGCTTGAAGTTAACTATTTTCTAGGGCCAGCGCAGAATTGTATTTAATCATATTTTCTAACAGCCCTTCTGAAATCCCAGGCTTTTCAGAAGGGCAAAGGCTGCCTTCGAGTGTTGTTGTGAAAATCCTCTTGCCTGTCACCTGACTTGCAGTGGGCAGGAAATAGGAAGGCCAACCTGACATTCCATCTCCTGCTCTCCCTGGGGCGTGGCTCTGATGAATCAGCTCCGCTCCCTTTGGCTGTTGCAAGGGGCGTGACTGTGAATATCTGTACACGTTTAAAAGGAAGCTTTCAGGGACTTGAAGATCTTTGGTTGGAAACTAATGTGGTCCAAATGCCCCTAAGATCCTGTGCCTGGACGAACCTTGAGAATATCATGCTAAGTGAAATAAGTCCGACAGAACAAGTAAAGAACCATGCGACTTCACTCCTATGTGGGATATAAAACTGAAAACAACAAATGAGCACAAGAAAAACAAACAAACAAAAGCCCACAGACACAGCCAACAGTATGGTGGTTCCCAGAGGGAAGGGAGTGGGGGTTCGTAAAGGGGAGAGTGCTTTAAACACATAGTGATGGAAGAAGATTGGACTTCGGGTGGTGGGCACACAATGCAATATACAGATATGTATTATTGAATTGTATACTTGAAACATAATCTTATTAACCAATGTCACCCCAATAAATTTAGTTTTTAAAAAAGATTGAGTGTACTTTTGCTTCTTGCCATTATATAAGCTTTGCCTTTGAAAACCACTAGGTGTCAGGCGAAACCCAGCTGATGAAGCAAGGAGTTCACACTGGCAGCTGGGCGGGACTTCAGCTCTGCACACACACACACCCACACACACACACACACACACATACACACGCCTCCGTGCATACTGCCCAACAGACGCAACAGTCTGGCAGGGACCTACTTTTTCTCCAGGCTGTCCATGTACTCCTTCTTCTTTCTCCTACTCTCCTGCGCAGAAATCTGAGGTATAAGGGGGAAAGGATTAAGCTCCCATTATATCAGAAGCCAGTCGTGTCAAAGGAAGAGAGGAGGCTGGTAGCACAGAACTCACAAAAGCCCTGCTCACTTTTGTGGCCACTCCTCGTTCCTCTGACACAGAACAATGGTCTGCAGAATTTTTTTAATAAAGAAAACCCCACAATCTTTAAAAAAAGATTAAGTAAGCACCCATAAGTATTTATATTTATTTATAAATTATAGACAGACTGGGTGAAATAGGTGAACTAACTGACCAGTAGAGATGGGTAGTTACAGACAGTCATGGGGATATACTATCAGTAACAGTGTAACAGCTATGTATGGTGCCAGGTGGGTACTGGAAATACTGGGGGAAACACTTTGTAAAGTGTATGATTGTCTAACCAGTATACTATACACCTGAAATACAAAATATTATGGCATATAAACTGTAATTGAAAAATAAAATTTTTATTATAAATAAATAAATTACAGACAGGCCTGCTAGAGGGAAATATTGTGTACATCATAAAACAGACATTTCAAAGGCTGATCTTTTTTCAATGATTTACATTAATGTTCTAACGATTTCCTCCCACCCCTGAATGAGTCATCTTGGGCACCAAGCACGTGCACGCCCGAATGGGGAGCCCAGTGACCCAGAGGATGGAGGGCGGGGCTGGAGGAAGACAGGGGCAGGAGGTGACCACGCTCCCGCTGCTCCTGGCCCGGGGAAGGGAAGGCTGAGCCCCCGCCCCATGATGGGAGGGCTGGCGACGGGAGGGAGGGAAGGCACGTGGGCTCGATTCTGCTCCTGGTCTTGGCTCACGGAAGGACCTACGTCTGCAGGGCTCACCTTGTTCTTGATTTTCCTCCGGATTTTCTTCAGGGCCTTCTCCTCTGATTTAGTCAGGGGCAGCTTGGTGGGGATGGGGTAGCCCTCAGCGACCAGTGTCCTCTTCTCCTCCTCTGTCAGGACCAGTGGGCCTGAGCCCTGCAGTTTCTGTGCAAACCCAGGAGCAGAAGGGGGTCAGAAAGGGACAGCTGGGCGCGCTGAGGCCGGCCCTCTAGAGGGGGGCTGGTATACCATCCTCTCAAACAGCCGAGAGAAAAGGCTGCCCCATCTGCTCTTGGTGAGGAACAGGTACTTTGAAGTCGTAGCAGAAATGGAGAAAGCCAGGCCTGCGTGGCTCAGGGGTTGAGCATCGGCCTGTGAACCAGGAGGCCACGGTTCAATTCCCGGCCAGAGAACTTACTGGGACTAAATGCAAATTTTCAAAATTATGTTGATAGGCAATTCTTACAGAATTTTTAATTATCCGATTCCATTCAAATTTCTTTATTTGATATTATAATTTCAATGAACTGGTGATAATGTTTAAGAATTAATGGAAAACAATTAATTCCTCAGTACAATAAGAAGTTAATGATCTATCTACCCCTATTTTTAATTTGGAAAACGGTGCCCTTGTACATATTAAGGATGAATGGTGCCATGACTTCTAACTTGTTTCTGGGTTTAAAGGCGTACCACAGGGAAAAAAAGGTTAAACTATGTTTTTAAGCTTTAGACACCAAAGCATTTAATCCATGGGAGATGTTTACGTTCACCAAAGATTGCTTATTTAAAAAACAAGGGCATTTCCTACTGCAGGTCTTAAGGATCACCTACATGGATATAAACATGTGTGAGATGGTTCGGAGGAGAAAAACAATGCACTTGTATTCCTCATGCCATAGCCATGTAAAATAAACGTAGGAACAAAATGGGAGGCGTGCACAGGAAGAGAACTGTGTCACCAGGTGAGGTGACGAGTCATTCCTAAAAACATCTATAAAATTATCACCTGCTTTAGACCTAAAACTTCCTCACCAGAGTAATAATCACGTGGCCTCGAATGGCAGCCGCTCTGGGTGAAGGGCCAGGTGACAGAACGCTAAGAGCTCGTGTCCCAAGACGGGCGAAGACTTACATGAGGCGCCGTGAGAAGCGGGGAACTGGAGAGGGCCGAGGGGGCCCGCGGCACCGCTCTGGCTGGGCTGTGGGTCTGAGGCAGGCCGAAGGGGTGCAGGCGCGGGTTGGGGCTCAGGCTGCCCTCTGAGTCACTGCTGTGGCTGCTGGGAGGGGTGGGCGGCAGGTGCAGGTGGTCCACGGAAGCTGAGGAACAGGAAGCGGGTTCCACACATCAGACAGCAGCCAAGCAGGATTTTCGGCAGCTAAACAACCTGCACATCCACACAGCGGGACGTGGGGCGACTGAACAAAGCAATGAGGATCTGCACGAGTTGATGCAGAAAGATCTCCAAGATGGATTGTTAAAGGGGACGGGGGGGGGGAGGGGGGGGAGGACCAAGGTGCAGAGAGTATATAAAGCAGCCCTCCTTTCATATGAAAAGGGAGAAAAGAGAATACAGAGTTATATTTGCTGTATCTGCATAAAGGAACGCTGGGAAATAGAGAAGAAACTAATCGAATGATGACCTCATGGCAGGGATGGGGAAAGTGCTGGCATAATTTTTCGCTGTATTAATTTTGTATCATTTCTATAGTTGGATTTGTAAACCTTATAAATGTATTATAATCTTTAAAAAAAAACAAAACAAACAAAAACAAAACCCTGGGAGCCCATGAGGGTGTGAGGAAAGCTCATTTGTCTCTGGAGGAATGTGCACAGTAGGCCCGCAGGTGAGATGCCAGGCACTCTTCATTGGAAAGTACTAAATCCATCTGTGGACAGATAGGTAGGCACTGGAAAACAAACGGGGGCGGAGGGACTTTCTCCTGCAAAGTCCCCCGTCTTTGAGTCCATCCTTTGCCCGTCTTCAAGGAGGCACATGCACCCTCCCGGGGCCCGGGAGCCTGGGTCAGTATCACTTGCGCAGCGGATGGACGGGCTTGGGGAAGAGAGAATCCACTCTCAGTTCAACCTGACAGGCGAGCTCGGGGGTCTCCCTCCTTTGTCTGGATGGTGGGCCTTCCCGCGGTGCTGAAATACCTTGAGAGCCAGCCGCGGTTACGGAGCCAAGGGACGCACCTCGGTCAACCTGTCACCTCACACCCGTCCTGGGGCCACCACAGTCCCTAGCACTGGGGCTTGAACCCCGCACGGTGCCTCACACACACTGAGGCAGGCTTGGCCAGAGGACTGCCAGGGGTTGTAAACAACAAGGGGACGTGCAATAAACCTGGCAGCTCGGGGACCACATGGCAGGCCTGCCCAGCCCAGTGGCCAAAAGTAACCGCACAGGATGGTCTGATGGTAAATTCCTGCCTGGGCGGGCCTGGTACGTCTTCACCTCCCAGGCCTCCAGCTTCCTTAGCAAAGGTCAATCTTTATCTTAAGGGAGCTCTGCCCACTGTTCTTATGCAGCTCGGATAACATATCTTTGAAATGTCAGCCTAATCTCCTTTGCTTACGCCTTGAGGGCACAACCCCCCACACCCGAGCCAAGACCACAGAACCCTCAGGGCTATCCTGTTCCCCACAGACGTTAGTTATTAACCATCCTGTACCCGCCAACGTGAGTTCCTCTGCTTTGCCTGTGATCAAACCCCAGAGATTCCCCCACTTTGCTTTTTCCCACTGCCTTATTCTACCAGCAGCGGATTTCATGTAACCCTCCTCCCGTCTCCTCCTTGGATTCTAATGTATAAAATAAGGTGCAGTTCTCTGGAGCATTTTCTCAATCTGTTGAGATTTCCTTCCTGGCAATTGTTGTCAGTTTGGCTCAAAAAAAAAAAAAAAAACCCTTACAAAAATCCTTTACAGTTTGGACATTTCTTACATCAACAGGGCCACGGGAAGGCCTGAGCCTTCTCCTCCTCAGACAGAGAAGGTCTGATGCACTGTGGGTGGAAAGGGCCTAAGAAAACGGCCCCAGCCAGAGCTGCCTTTGGGGTGACAAGCAGCAGCCAGGCGGCTCACTCTCCCACTGAAATGCCTGAATGTCTGAGGGGGAGGCGATAAGCCAGGGCCCACTCAGCCACCCCTTTAGGCCACAGGGTCCCATCTCCATTCCTCGCCCACATTTTTTTCCTCTCTCATTCTCTCTCTCATTCTAACCCTTCTTTTCTCTTTTTCTAACACGCTACTTTTTGCTAGATGCTTCCCCTTTTCTCTGCCAAGGAGCTCCCTGGGCTTTTTAGTGTCTATAGCAGGGGTGGGCAAACTTTTTGACTCGAGGGCCACAATGGGTTCCTAAACTGGACCTGAGGGCCGGAACAAAAGCATGGATGGAGTGTTTGTGTGAACTAATATAAATTCAAAGTAACCATCATTACATAAAAGGGTACGGTCTTTTTTTTTTTTAGTTTGCCCATGGCTGGTCTATAGGCTTAGAGCTAAAGAATATTCTAGAATAGTGATGGCAAACCTATGACACCCGTGTCAGAGGTGACACGCGAACTCATTTTTTTGGTTGATTTTTCTTCGTTAAATAGCATTTAAATGTATAAAATAAATATCAAAAATATAAGTCTTTGTTTTACTATGGCTGCAAATATCAAAAAATTTCTATATGTGACACGGCACCAGAGTTAAGTTAGGGTTTTTCAAAACGCTGACACGCCAAGCTCAAAAGGTTCGCCATCACTGTTCTAGAACAAGCCTATATACCTCTGTTGCCAACTCCTCTGCCAAAAGTTCCAGGCAGCTAAGGAGGGTAGGTATGCACCTTAACTATGTGCTCACCTAGAAACGAGTCCTGAGTGTGTTGCCAGGGTTTCCCCAACGCCTTGAAAACCTATGGCACTCGATGGTGTTAAATGAACTCAACAAGGAGGCCATTATTCCGAGGGGCCTCCAGTGCTGTGGCGGCCTCCGGCCTCCGTAAGCAACCCAGAGCCAAGCCTTCAAATCCTTCAAGGTTACCAAGCTGAAACCTAAGGACACCCACCACAAACAGCCAACGAGGCTTTCCGCTCCAGCCTGCAGGAACTTGCTCCCTTTGCTCTGCCCCTTCCTTGTGCGTCTCTCCCCACCTCGTTGGTGGAGCACTTCTAACTGCTTCCAGGGTGGTGCTGCCGGTTCCGATCAACTTTACTCAAAATAAACTCAAAATGTATAATATGCCTCAGTTTACTTTTCAATAATGCTTCTAAACAAGCGCTGTAAAGTGCTTGTAAACAAACAAACAACAACGACAAAAACCAGAGCAGACCTGGGGCTGTGTATGACATTCTGGGGGACTAGCCAGGAGTTCCTACCCGTAACTGTCCCTTTTACTTGGCACAGCCCAAATTATTCTAATACTTTTCTCCTTTCTAAACAGAGAGTGCCCCACAAACAAAACAAGACAGGAAAAGTGAAGCAAATTTGAATTCCCTCTTTCCTCCCCATGAAGAGTTACTAGTAGACTTGGCCACAGGTGCCTTAGTATCCGATTTCTAAATACCATTTGAAATGCAGCTCCTAGGTACTAAAGGGGCTGGGGCATCAGCGGCTCTGCCTAGAAGCTCAGAGGCCGTCAAGGATATTGGATTTCCTGATCTGTTTGTCAGGCGAACGAGGAAGGGCTGCTATTTACTCTCAAGACACCTCTCCTCCAGTGACCCGGATTCCGAGGCCACCCTGGGACGCGCTAGTAGTTACCACACTTTCTGAAGCAGACTGCAACAGAAATGAAAACAGCAACATGTATCTGATAATAAAAACCGGAATCATAAAAATGAAGAAAACTACAGCCGTATCTAAAGCTGAAAGGCACAAATGTATATCACCAGGTGCAAGGAAATACTGTCTCAATATGGACTCTAGTCAACACTATTACGCTTTAAAATCTAATCTTTTTTTAAATTGATAATAAAGGCAAACACATTATTACCCTGATTAAATGGTCGCAATCAAATCCTAACTGAGTTTCTCGTGGAATGAGGGAGGACTGTGTGTCCATGAGAACTGCTCTGCTTCTTGGTCTCTGAGGGTCACCACTCCCCACGGGAGCAGGCTGTGTGCACAGCGTCCCACCAGGACGGCAGGAGGCCCCCGGGCTCTTGTTCCTCTCCATCTGAGTCACAGCAGGCTAAAGAGGTTTGGAAAAGTCACCCTAGCTAGGAGTCCAAGTGCCGTAAAAGATTTAGGGGGAAATGAAGCCTGTACATATATGAAAAAATAAAATGCCGCTTTCAAAATGTGTAATTAGAATCAAGGTTTTTAAGAACAGAGCTAGTTCGTGATGCAAGCTATGGCTTTGGGACCGACTGACCCCAGCACTTTCCCCACATTGCCTTTCTCTTCCGACCTGCACCAAACCGAAGGGGCCCGGGGGAGGAGACAGACCTTCTTTGGGAGAGAAGTTTAGGAACTGATCCACTTCGTGAGGCTCCAGCTTAATCTTAGGGATGACTGTCTGGCACGAGGAATCAACCTAAAGGAAGAATTTCAAACACAGTTTTTAAAAACCAGTAACAACCTCGATGAAACACCCAAGGGAGCTATTTGTCATCTGCGTCTTTGAGGGGCAGCCCCGCATCGCCGGAGCCGGCTGAGGCCCGGCTGAACACAGGTGACTTTGCCAGGGAGCTAGTTTAGCCTTAACCCCCCCTCTCACTGCCAAACCTGGCATTCCAGCAGATGAAACCCACAGAATCTTCAAATTAAAAGCCCAGGGCTCACTTACTAGTCCTTTTTCTACTGTTTTTATGGGAATAGAAATGCATCTTATCACAAAATAGTCAGAAATTTTTAACGAGCCACAGGCCTGCACCAGTTCATGCAGAGTAAGCACTGGGTGAACCACCCTCATTCATTCTCTCCAGGCTGCCTGATGACTGGCGATATCTACCCATGAACTATTCGGTAGGAAAAAGAGAAAAGGTATCTGGTTCATGCACAGGGAGCAAGGCCATGACCCTGACCTTTCTAGCTACTTAAAACCAACTGAACTGAAATCTATAGCCAGGAGCCCCATCCAGTGAAGAGACTCGGGTAGCTACTAAGCAGGGTATGATTCTGGTCTATTGGCAGACACTGGAAATACCCAGAGAGAAGGTGAAATTCTACCTGCTGTCGGCATGGAATTGAGCAAGGAAGAAATTCCCAATTTCCTATGTTTTCAATGGACAACACAATAAGAATTGGTAGGTGTGTGATCCAAGAATTGAGCCATTGCAACTCAGCATTGCAGTAGGAAAGTAAAATACAGCACAGGCACTAGCATTCCCAATTGCCATGGCTCTGTAAGCCATGACTCACCCCATCATCTTAACCATGACCTTTCCACTGCCTTAAAAATCAACACATGGAGGATTTCCTTTATTTACCATGGATATCCAGCTGTTGGTTTATTTTGTAATAGCAATCACAGAAAAAATAAATCATACTTGCTACCAATTTTTCTGGACAATGCCTTTAAAGGAAATTATATAATCAATGCTGACACCAAATCAATATATCCTGGATGCATACATACATACATAGTTAGCTATCCTTAGACATATACAGCCACTAGCTCCAAACAGATGAAATGCCTTATTAGAGAATGAGAAGCTAGGTCTTTTGATCTGGTTTGTTTATATGGAAAACAATTGAGTGTACCCCAGTATTCATTTCCAGAGGAGGTTCCTCCTTTTCAAACGGGGTGGAGATGGCTGTGATGGTCAGAGTGACAGAGGGAACAAGTCCTGGGGGTGACTCCTCCGTAATCGGCTCGGTCTTGATGGTGGTTGAAGGAAATTCGGTAGACAGGTACCATTTCTCATTCTCCACTTCATCTGTGGGAAAAAGACAAGCACACCTGTGAACTGGCTCCGGGCATCAGGCATAAGTAAAACAAAGGACCACTCATCTTTCTCCTCAAAAAAAAAAAAAAAAAAAAAAAAAAAAAAGGTTCCAACAAAGAATGATTGAGAGTAGAATAAAAGGGAATACAATGAGGGTGTGAGACATGGATAGAAGAACCAATGGCAAAGTAAGAATCCATACTTGCGTTCATGTGAGCGTCATTTGCTAAGGAAACTCTGGGAGGGTCCATGAAAAAGAAAGAACCTTGGCTTCCTGTACAGGCAGGAAGGAAGCTGGGAGGATGGGAAAGAGAATAGGAGGGAGAATTGCAATGTGTCATGTTTTATACAGTTTGGTTTTCAAACCAAGTTAATGTGTTATCTATTTAAAAATAAATAAATAAGCACATTTAAAAATAATAATAGAAAGAGACAAGTGGTTGGCCACCAGGGTCTCAGGAGAGAGGACTGCAGACAATGGTTAGGAGGTATCTCTAGCCTTCTCCCAATGGACAGTTATTTGTTTTCTTCTTTTTTCTTTTTTTTTTCTTCTCACTCTCAGTCTTTTGTTTTCCCACAACCCCACTTATGCTTTAAACCAGACTTAGATGTCCAGAACTTTACTAGCCCCCTGGGAAACCAGAGTTAGTCACCAATGCCTGGCCCTGGCCAAAACGGACTACATACGCATCCAGACAAAAGGGTTGGGTCTTGGCGAGTCTGGAGTCTTGGTTGGCTACTGGCTTTCATAATCATGACAAGGCCTGGAGGTAGCAACAAAGCAACACAAGAGAGCAGACAGAAGCTCCTCCAACCACTTAACCCACACTTTCCCGGGACCCACACAGCACCGTGTTTCAGACATACCACCTCAGCGCAGCCCTGGAAGAGCAGGAAGGAGAGCAGGAAAGGAAAGACCAGGAGATTGCAAACAGGCGCAGAACAAGAAAAAACAAGTGAGGGATTCTCCAGAATCAGCATTCCTTACCTAATCCCAGTTTTACTAAAATGAGGAGAAAATCAACAGAGATATGCTCCCAGGCTTCACGAAGATATTTAAACACTCACACAACATGCTTGGTGAGTCATGGGTGTTCAGGGAAGCAGTTATTCGCATTATGAAATGATTTCACACTCAAGAACTGGACTCAAGTGTTCTCATGAAAAAGCACAAGGAAATCACCCACGACTGCCAGGGGTGGGAAGCGCGGGCACCGAAGCTAAAAACTAAGGTTTCCAAATAATAAATGGTATTTCATAAGCAAAGGAAAATGATCTGCCCCCTAAAGCCAAATTATAACTGACTTAATTATCCCAGCCCCAGTTTGGTTCCTGAAGTAAAATGAAGACGGGCAAGAAGATGTTTTGCTTTCAGGGCTAGTTCTAGAATGCTGCTGAGTGTGGTGGGGTGATGGAGAGTTTCCATCTTTCTGGGGTGAGCGCCACATCCTGGCAGAGGGGGAGGGGAGGGGAGGGAACAAAGGGCCTTTGATGGCAGCCTGAGGAGGGAGACCACACTGTACTTGACACAGATTTCTGCTGGCCAGATGGGCGCCCAGCTCAGCTCAGAGAAGCAGCTGCATGAGGAGCCAAGAGAAGACTCCAATGCCTCTCCCAAAAGGAGCTTAGGAAGGAGAAGACTGTCACCTGCAAGAAAGAGACAGTGAAGACAGATGTGGGGGAGGGTGGGAGAGGCGGAGAGAGAGCAGAGAGCACACTTTCTCCATTCAGCAATGGCATGTGGATGTCTCCTCTGCCCACACTGAGCAATATTTAGCTGAAAGAGACAGGATGATGAAATATATAGCCTCCATGTTTATTAAAATTAACGGTCAGGTGACATCCCTGAGAAAAAGGCCTCATGCCATTACCAGGAAATTGGATGGCAAGACCAGATCCCCCGGCCATGAAGTTATGATGACTGTGATAAAACTTAAGTCACAAGTCAAACAAAAGAAAAGGCAAAAAATAAACACAAAAAGCAAATACAAGGTTATGACAAAATGAAGACAGGTAAGGAAATTGGTTCCTCCAATCTCACAAAGCCATTCTCAAAGGGCACACCTTTATAAAATAGGTCAAGATAGTTTACATTCTCAATGTTCAGTGTCCTGTTCCCCTGTTTTAAAAGAAATGTATCCATATAAAGTCATTGCTCTATCAGAGATGGGACTGAAGGACAAATCATGATACTTGAATTATAAAACAAAACTTCCTCAAACACAACTGAACTCTCTCTCCAGGGAGAAGCCCAGGAAGCTGCCTCTCCTCCCCTGAGCTTTTTAGAGGACAAACAGCTGGCACTGCCTTCATGCCTCCACTCCGATAGAGTAACTTAGGCCTCTACTTGAACGATACTTTTTGAGTTAGAAGTTTATGACCATCAAGTGCAAATATATCATTTTCCAGGTGAGGAAACCGACATGCAAGCACAGTGCAAATTATGCGGGACCCAGATCTCTGCACACCCAACCAATATTCTTGCCATTAAGGAAACAGCTAAACATGCAGACAAATATTTGTGCACAAATTGGCTCATGACAGCATTATTTTTAATCACAAATCACTGAAAATAACCAAACCATTGAAGAGCAAGGGCAAGGTTAACATATTATGGCGTACCCATACAATAAAACATTTATATATCCAATAACATTACATATATCAAACCTTTTCAATAACAGGGCAAAGATTTATGATAAAATATTAAGAAACAAACCTGGATATTAATTTGTATACTATTAATGAAGAAAGTAATAGAAAAAAAAGACTAAAGGAAATATGCCGAAAGCATATCTCTGGAGAATAATTCAGAACACATGTGACATTTTTGTCTTTAAATTTTATGCTATTTCTAAATTGCCTGCACTGAGTATACATTGTATGTGGATGCTCACACATGGGGATGGCCTGCTTCTTCCTGTACTACTTTATGCCTTAGGATGGTAATTATTAGAAAGAAGCTCCAGTGGCTCAAGGTCCATACAGCATCCTTTGAATTAACAAGTCAATGAGTACCTTAATATATATGGAATAAATTGTAATACTGGCTCCAGTTCTTCAATCCTCCAGCTATTTGTGTCCTTTGCCATGTATTTTGTAGTTCCCTCCTACTGTGGACTAGTACCCATCTTGGGACTGGCCATGCAATTTGATTTGGCCAATGGGATGTTAGCTTCCTAACACAAGTGGAGTCTTAAAATGCATTTACAGCCCTTGCCAGTGTGTCTCAGTGGATAGAGTATCAGGCCACCCACCAAAGGGTCATTCCTGGTCAACAGGCTGTACCTGGGTTGCAAGTTTGATCCCCGGCCCCATTGGGGCATGTGCAGAAGGCAACCAATTGATGTGTCTCTCTCATGTTGATGGTTTCCCTCTCTCTCTCTGTCGCTCCCCTTCCCTCCCTTTCTCACACTGCCTCCAAAAATCAATGGAAAAAATATCCTCAGATAAGGATTAACAACAACAACAACAACAAAATAACAACAAATACATTTGCACAGCTGGAGTTACACACTTGTACTTTTGCCACCATATGAGGATGTGTCAGAACAATCTATTGATCCCAGGAGGATGACAGACACACAAAAGAGAGTTACCCCCAAATAAGCCTGGCTAAAATTAGCCAACTCTCAGCTGGCGTTAGACATGTGAGTGCATCCAGCAAAATCACTCAGCTGCCCCTCCTCTTTAGCCCCCACCAAATCAGCCAGCCTCCAGCCAAGGCTCAGACATGTGAGCTGTAATAATAAATGATTGTCGTTAAAGCTAATAAGTTTTGCATATTTTATTATGAAGTAACATAGCTGGCTGATAGAATATAATTGAATATATATTCAAGAAATTAAATCATTTTATCAGAACCTATTGCAACCAAATAACTATACCTCATTTCCATAATAATTCCTCTAAACCATCAATTGTGAACCATATCAACTCATATTTTTTGACGGACTCATTAGGCCTACCAGTTATGTCACAAAGTAAATGAGAAGAAAATCAGCCAGTAAAAAACTTGGTGAGAACAAACTTTTTGTAAATTAAATAAGTATGCCTCATCTAAATCCCTCAGCATTCCAGTGGCAGTTGGAATTGGAGAAAAGGGCTTTCATTCTGAACTCCTGGGTGTTGGCTTGTACTCTGTCCCTCAGTGGAAATAAATATCAAATCATAGAAAACAACATGACAAATGTAACCTATGAGGTATGAGGTTAACAAAGGATAGAGTAAAAGGGAATGAGTAGAACATGTATTATAATTTTCCACCCGCCCTTATTTTCGTATTTTTATTTTACTGGCAAAAAAGATCAGCAAGACCACCATGGCTTAGAATTGAAATTATCCTTAGACGTTTGGGTGATTGGCTAAACTACAAAAGCAAGTGTCAATACATATGCTACACCCTCTAATTTCTAAAGCTTGAAGCTCAGATATTGAGTTAAAAATGTTTCCTCTAAATTGTGTTTACACGCCTTTTAAGTTTCATCGCAGAAGGAGACTATCACCCAGTAAGGTCAGTAGTGCACACAGTGGGGAGTAAGAAGAGCCCCTGCCTGTCTTCTGATTTCATTTAAACAGTTTCCTGTCAGAGGTCGGACTCGCTGGCACATTTCCTCAGCATCACCACTCAGCTATCAGCAAGAGAATAAAAACAAGCCACTGTCACATGATGATGAGCAAGTCCTCCACAGCCAAGGACAAAATGGAGCAGCGTGAGCCATGGGGGTGGACACCAGGGGCATTCACACAGCAGGGTGAGTAGAGGAGCCAAAGAAGACGTGAAATCTAAGCCAATGTGGAGGCAACACCAAAATGCAGGTCCTCAATCATTTCCATCTGTTCTGCATAAATAATTGCATTGGGTAGATACTGATTCCTGGGAAGAGGGAAAGAAAAGATGCAACTCTAAATTAGGAGCACAAATTTATGTGTAAATGTTATACTATATATGTATGTTATTATGTGTATATACATGTGCATGCGTATACGTATAGTGTGTGTGTATTCTAAAAAAGAGAAATCACATGTGACAAGTACCACTTATAAGATATATCCATTTGCTAATTACATAACATGTCTAAAGTGAAAAGACACTTTTTATAAATTAAACAAATATGCCTCAGCATTTGATAACTGTTTGCTCTTTGAAATTTTTCAAAGGAGTTAGCAAATCTTGATCAGTTTTTGATGTAAAAACCGCTTCAAGGAAAAAACGGTAAGGCTGGGTTCTAGAGGCTGGAAGAGGGCAAGACTACAGTGGGATATGTCGGAATCATACGAAACTACAGCCAACTACACGTTCAAATGGAAGTTAGAGGCCTGTCTGCCCGTAGCGCCCTCCCTGGGTGACTTAACACTGAAATAACCTTCAGCCATGAGTGGCAGGACAGGGTAAAAATAGTAAACACTTAACTGTGAGTATTTACTAGGTGCTAAATATTGTCCTAAGTGCTTTACATATTTTAATTCATCCGATCCTAAGAGTAGCGGTGTAAAGCAGGTGCTACTACTACCCCCACTTCACAGACAACAAAGAGATTCAATAACTCACCCAAAGTTATGCAGCTGGTACATGGCAGGCCTGGCTTCACACTAAGGCAAACCGCATGCACACCCTGTGCTCTGGCCACTCTAGTATACTGCTTTTCAGGAAGATGTCAATGGTTATATACAGCTGTAACCAAGAATGATTATTCTTCCACTAATGTGATCTTGAGCCCAAATTAGCCATTACAAAAGGTGAAATACTGGCTCTTTTGATGCTGCTTACCTTAGTTTATATAGATTTATACATATACAAGTGTCTATGTATTGACACTTGCTTTTGTCATTAAGTTTGATATACATTGATTTCAGAGAAGAAGGGAGAGGAAGAGAAACATATTTTTTGCTGATCTGACAAAAAATATAGGTATAATTTTTAGTTATTCACACCGGACAGCTATTGTTGTGTCGGCTGCTGTCATTTTTGATTTGACAATCTAAGGGAAAAAAGGTCAGTGCCCCTGACTAACTAGTCGAGTACTGCATGTTTTAAAAAGTCTCGCGGCAGACCGGTTGGAAATCGCTATATTAGACAACTATCCAGTATACTAGTCATTTCTCTCAGATACCTCCCTCACTGTTCTTTCTTGCTTGAGTATACAGCGCCTCCTTGCCTTACTCCAGTCATTCATATCATGGCCAGTTGGTAAATTATGTATTTAATTATGCAGTAATTTACATAAATAATAATAATGATACCTAACATTTATTTAGTGCTTACTAATTGCCAGTCACGCTTCTAAATGCTTACTTAATACATGTTATTAACTATTAATTATTAATCTCTACAACATCAGTAGGAGGTAAGTGTTATTATTCCCATTTTAAAGATTAGAAAAGCAAGGCACAAGAGTTAAGCAACTAGCCCACGATCCCACCATTCGTAAGAGGCAGAGCCCAGATTCAAGTCCAGGCAATTTAACTCTGGAGGTGAACCGCTGTATTCTGACAATGCTCGGCTTTTAGCACCTCAGGCCCTCCTGCAGGATACAGCGGTTAGAGTATGAATTAACTATCTGTGGGGCAGAGGACTGACTTCAAAGATTTATTTAGCAATAAACATTTTTTTTCTTTCTGAAGTTATGATTCTCACTCATAAATTTCCAAAGTAATTTTAATTGCTAGATAGATGAAAACATTGCTTTCTTATACTAGTCTAGCATTCCAATGACTAGGCAGACAAAGAAGTCATTTCACTTTTTTTTGTTTTTAAAGGAGAAGCATTATTATCCTTTTTACCTGTTGGAAAAAGGAAATAAAAGGCAATGCCAAAATGGTGATGGATAACCAAAGAGTATATATCACAAGCCTGGGCTGTTCAACCCAACAGGTTCTTTCTTCAGCCCATCCATGTCAGAGGACCCAGTACTCTCTGTAAGCAAAGGACCTGCACATCTCCCCCACCCACCCCCAAACCCCTCCGCACGCGAATCTACCCCCTCTAATTAAGATGGCTCAGACTGATGCTCTTGTCAGTGGCCCAAACTAAACACGACGAAGACACAGCTCTTCATCACTCCTCTGTGACTGTCCCTCGGGTCCCACTTCCTTGGGACATTTCAACATCAAGCATCTCCAACGCTGCAGACTGGAAACCTACGTCATTATGACTCACCTCTACCCCGTCCTCAGCATACTCTATCGTGTGCAGATTCTGCCCTGGGTTTCATTTAAACATTTCAAAACCCATTGTTTTCTTTGTCACGCATACTATGCACCTTCCCATTTTCCCTGGCATTACTACAGCCATGTACACTTCCCCTGCTCTGCCTTCATCAGCTAAGAGACATTCTTTTCTTTTCATTCTTTTCTCCCAAAACCTCCATCCCACTTTCCTAAGGCCTTGTTGCCCAACCAACATTGAGTCACTCATTGCCTCCAGCAGGCGGTCCCATTTCCCCCAGGCTACCTCATACCAGCAGCATTGCTCATCTGAAGCGCACAGTAGTCTGTTTTCATTCCCACATGTGAAAACAGCTCCATAAGTTTAGTTTATCTATACTACCCCAGCCTACCCCACCACCCATAGCCCCTGCTAGAAACCTGACTAGCTCATTCAGAAGGAAGATGGTGATTATTTATGCCCCTGATCCCACCTCTCTAGACCTGAAATAGCCACAGTTACAGTCCCTTATCCCACCCCAAATAAAGTTACCTTGACTTGTGCATGGTACAAATACTGTACTAGACCACTTCTGTATTAGTGTATGTTATGCTCAGTCTGTTGATTTTTCATATATTTTCTAACTTTGTTCTTGTATCATCTGGGAGGACAGGGACCATGTCTAGTTCTTTCCAAACAACCTTAGTCCAGCACTACTAAGTTTTCTCCTTAGAAAGACTGCAATTAAGGAGCAAAGCAAATGAATACCTAGCCTCCCTATTTAATTACAACGAAACACGAGTAAGATAGAGTAACTCATGGTGAGACACAAGACTTGGTCATTCAAATATAAGCTCGTATTCCTCAAGCAAAGCATAGACATAGCCACAGACATTTTACATTTTACTTGGATGTTTCTGCTTATCTCTTTATAACTTCCTATTTTCCCCCCAAACAGAAAAGCCTGCCTAGCATCTGGTTAACAGCCATAATCACAGGGGAAAAGGATTGGGCTGGATGTAGGGTGTCTTTCTGGTACTTTTGAAGGCCGAGCCGACATTCCTAGGACTGGCTCCTGTGGTTGCTGAACCACATGAAGTTCTTTAGCTCGAGTGTTTCAGAAAAGTCTACAAATTTAGCTCTGAAGACAGATGACTCCTATGTAATCTTAGACCAGTGTTTCCCAGCTTTTTTTGTTTGTTTGTTCACAGACTTTTTTGAGATCTAAAAATAAAGTTATAATATGTTCTCAACAGAAAAACTGACACATGTTGATAGCCCAAAATTTTGTATACTATTTTAGGGGTCTACAGTCCATCTGGTGTCCATGATGGGATAGTCGGGTATGAATATCTCATATATACATAATGCCCTGTATAATTGGCTTGGGGTTCAAGGAGGGAGGGAGAGGAAGAAGGGAGAGTTAGCAGAGAAAGAACAATGAAGGAAGAAAGGAAAGAAAGAATGGCTAGAGTGGAAGAAAGACAGAGGGGAAAGAGGAAGAAGGAGAAAAAGAAAGAGGAAAATCCTAATCAACTTGGAGTCTCTATTCAAACTTTATCTTATCACTTTGCTTCAGGTTTAGAAGCAATAATAAAAGAGCTAGAGGCCCAGTGCATGAAATTCATGCACAAGTAGGGTCCCCAACTGCTGCTGGCCAGGGCCTTCATTTGTTCCACGCCACCCCCTGGTGGTCAGCGCACATCATAGCGAGCGCTCAAACTCCCGGTGGGTCGAACTGCTAAGGGGGCACTTTGAAAATTAGGCTTTTATATATATAGATTGCCTTTCATCTAAATAAAATTGGACAAGATGATCTAATTCACAGGCTTTCCCAGTTGTGATGAAATACATACTATCATCACTAGAAACAAGAACTTCTAGTTTTGCTTAAGCTGTTTTCCCAATGCAAGAGGTGAAGAATGTGAACTTTAGTGGGAACAGCAGTTTTTAAGTGTTGCTTAAGGAACCATCCTCCTCCTCCAACAGGTAAGTGATCTGCCCGACAAAGCACTTGGATCAAGAGGGATCCTTGTGGACTGCTCCTCCCTTAAGAGGGATGTAGAATAGGGTTCAAATGAATAAAATCATTCAGTTCCCAAAAATTTGGCCATCCACAAAACTCAGAAAAACCACTGAAGCTAAGAGCTAGACAAAGCTGCCCTGAGCAAGTTCCCCATCCATTCATGCCCACTGCCTGACTCACACACCCAAATGGTTCCTTCCCATGGTCGTTATCCCCTACTAATAAAAGTGCTTTTGCTGGCATAGGAAGGTAGGTTTTACTCAGAGGGAAACTGGCAAATAATGAAGATGAACTGGGGGTCAGAAACTGTACAAAATATATCTGACACGCTGCACCGGTTCTCAGCAAAGTACTAGCACAACCTATTGCAACACTGGATCTATAAATAGAATGAGGGGCCAATTGGTGGAACTGCAGGATGTGTGCTTTGGCCTAATGATTAGATAGGCTTCCTGGAAAAGATGGACTGATTATTTCTCCTCACACTGAGCCGTGTGCATAGGTGGCACCCATGAGTCCCATTACCTTGCATTGATATTGATTAGAATTTAAAAACAAAGAGATAGACCATCTGAAACCCATATAGTATTGTATATCAACTGTAACTGAAAAATAAAAAAAATATTTAAATTATATTCTCCAAACCCTTCACTGCATTAAAGCTTGTGATATAGCCACAGAATAATAATAACAACAATAACAACTGTGTTATCACGGAAAAGAAAGGGACCCTGAACTTTTGGAAATCTGCTTATTTTCACTCATTTCACCAGGAATCTTTTACCATAGCCAGGGTTTTAATTCTACTCAACACTCAAGGCCCAAATAAATTCTGCCTCATTTAGGCAATTTTTCCTGTGACCTTCAATGTGCTCTCTCCTCTCAATTTTCACAGCTTCATTTCTTCCTGGGACATTATTCACAACTGTCGGATCCCTGGCATCTCCATGAGGCTCTGAGCTACCCAGAGGGAAGATCTAAATGTTACTGTTGCATCCCATACGAGTCTAGGTTGGTACCTGACACACAGTGGATGTTCAACAAGCATGTAGACTTGAAGGGGACAGTTAGTTTGCTAGATCGTTCAGTGGTCCTCAACCTTCCTAATGCCGCGACCCTTTAATACAGTTCCTCATGCTGTGGTGACCCTCAATTTCATTGTTACAAATTGAACATAATTAAAGCATAGTGATTAATCACAAAACAATATGTAATTATATATGTGTTTTCTGATGGTCTTAGGCGACCCCTGTGAAAGGGTCGTTCGACCCTTAAAGGGGTCGCGACCTACAGGTTGAGAACCGCTGGTTTAGGTCATCTCTAATCTGCATATTCCAGAATGGCAAGGGCTGCAGAATGGCTAATTACACAGATGTTAATTATATGAATACAATATACAGTAAGTATTGTACTTGCTGTTTCCTCTGCCTGGAGGCCTTTCCCTGAGCTATATATTTAGTTCTTTCCTGTATCTCCTGCTGATCTTTGCTCAAATGTTACCCTCAAAGAAAGACCTTCCCCAATTAACCTATTTAAAATTTCAACACACCCCTGCCATCATTTGAATGTTTGTGTCACTCAAAATTAATATATTGAAATCATAACCACCAAGGTGATGGTAGTAGGAAGTGGGGCCTTTGGGAGCTGCTTAGGTCATGAGGGTCATAATGAGAATAGTGCCTTAAGAAAGAGACCCACAGAGCTCTGTAGCTCCTTCTGCCCAGTGAGAATAGAATTTGAAGTCTGCAATCAGAAGAGGGCCCTCACCCGACCCTCCTGAAACCCTGATCTCAGACCTCCAGCCTCCAGAACAGTAAGAAATAAATTTTTATTGTTTATAGGCACCCAGTCTGTGGTATTTTGTTACAGCAGCTTGAATGGACTAAGACATATACACCCCCAACACAGGAACTACCTATCCCTTTTTCCAAATTATTTTTCTGTATATCACTGATCATCATCTAACATACAGTATGTTTTGCTTTTAATTTTTCTTATTTTCCATTAATCACTTCACATCATAGAATGTAAATTCTATGGAGCAGAGATCTTTATATTAGTAAATTATATGTATTCCTTTACTCAGTAATGCTTAGAAAAATCCCTGGCAGGTTAAGCACAAGATAGATACTCAATAAATAGCTTTGGAATGAAATTTAAAAATGAATCATAAAGCATTAATAAAACACCTACCTCTACCTGGCACTGATCCTATTGAAGACACTGAACCTAATCAAATACATGCAGCCCAGTGGGTCTGCACAGTCAGGGGGCAAGCAGTGCCTGAGAGAGCAGAGCAGGTATCTCCTCTGAGGCCATCACCAAAGGTTAGGGCCCTGCTTCCAGTCTTGCATACCTTTGTCCTTAACAAGTCCAGAACCACTAAATGGGTGAACAGCTACACCGTAAAGCACAGATAATAAGTGCTAAAGGGGTTCGGACCCAGAAGAAGTCACTTCACAGACATCACTGCGAGATGTGTGGTAGTCAGCTCCTGAGATATCCCCTAGGTTTCCTATCCTTCTGGAATTCACATCCTGTGGGTCTCCTGCCACAGTGAATCGGGACTGCCCTATGGCACTGACAGAAACTTTCCAAGGCTAGGTCAGAAAAGGTATCTCAGCTCCAGCCTTGGTCTCTCAGATTCCTCACTCTTTGGAAGGTAGCTGTGCTTCCCACTATACTACCAGTGTATCCCTCATTCTTTGGGAAGCCAGCTGTCATGCTGTGATGACTCTCAAGGAGCCCAGGGAGAGGAACCAATTCACCATCACCAAACTGCCAGCTATGTGAGCGAGCCTCCTTGGAAGTAGACCTTCTCAACCTGGAGAACTCTGTAGATGGCTGTAGCCTTGGCCAATGTCTAGTTTCAAACTCATGGGTGATCCTGAATGAGAACCACCTAAGTGAGCCACTCCTGAATTCTAAAATCCACAGAAATCATGAGAGGTAATAAATGAAAATTATTGTTTTCAGCCATTAATTTTGGGAGGTTTATAACACAGTAATAGATAACTAATACAAGAGGTCATGGAAATGACTTCCACTAAGGAAGTAGGGCTTGAAACAGAGGCATCAAAAAAAATTGTAGAAATAACAGGCAAAGCAGAAACGCAAGTATGGGGAGAAACCATGAGCAACGGCAGGTACGAATGTTCCATAGAAACCACAACCACACAGAACCCCAGGATGGGAACAAATCTAAAGGACATTCGTACCTTTCATCTAATGCTAAAGTTCATTCTTAAAATAATAAAATGAAGGCAAGCGTTGCATGAATTTATCTAAGCTGAAACCCAGGAGAAGGTCGATTCTCCTCCATGTAGTGATACAAATGAGGAGTATTCAGTCACAACAGAGACCAACCACATTCCTGAGCCTGAATTGAGGTCACTCCTCAAAGCGATTTAATAAGAATTGAGGGAGGAGGAAGAGAGAGAGCAGGAGAAAGGGGGGAGGGAGGGAGGAGGAGAAGTAAAAGAAGCAGAAGCATGCCGAGTATTCAGTCACAACAGAGACTACATTCCTGAGTCTGAATTCAGGTCACTCCTGAAAGTGATTTAGTAAGAATTGAGGGAGGAGGCAAGAGAGAGAGCAGGAGAAAGGGAGGAAAAAGAGGAGAAGAAAAAGAAGCAGAAGCAGGAGGAAAAGAAGGAAAAAGAAGAAAGAACAACAATTATAGCAACTCTACAACAGAAGAAGAAAGAGGAGAGAAAGGAAGGAAAATATTGATTAACTGAAATGCTATGTGGTGGGCATTGTCCTAAGTTCTTTAAATACATCAGCTCATTTTACCCTCACTACAACTCCACATCCTCAAATTATTTTAGTTCTATTTCTTCCTCCCCCTCTTCGCAAGAGACTTCCCTTCACCCCATTCTCCTGAAAGTGGACAGCTACAGAGAAGGATTAAGTCATCATGCACCTAACCTCTTTTCAGGAAAAAACTGAGCACATAGTCAAGGTTCCAGCAGGGTCCAGCCAAGAAAGAATCTACTCACAGATTGGGGCATTCCCTTCCCTGAGGATATAAAGTTAAATTTCCTAGACTGCTGATCAGTGCGCCTCTAGTCAAAGAAAGAATGTATCTGAGATGAAAAAGAAAAAAACCTACAGCATTCTCTATTCCAAGAAATCATGTTCTACTGCCCAGAGTCGGTTCTTCTAGAGGCCAGTGGTGGATCTGGAACCCCTCCTGGAGGAAGGATTTCACCACAAAGGTAAGCCCCTATTTGAAGAAGAAGATACAGGTATTTGCCTTTAACCAAAGGGAAGCATGGGGGGACTTGTTCTGTAGGGAGTCACTTTCCAAAGATTCTGCCATATGTTCAGTGGTATAAGGAGGGGAGGAACTCCAGGTCAAGGTCAAGCCAGAGGAGGTGGAGTTAGTAAGCATTCCCCTCCACACCATCCTCCCGTGAAAAGAGGGTATATGCTGAACTAGGATTAGAGAATCGTTTTTAAAACTTACTCAAGGTACTGAAATAGCTGGCTATACTTCTGAGAAAACAAAACATAGAAAATTAATTATAAAAGGTATATATACCTCAGAGAGTCTGGAAGATAAGGCATGTACCAATTAAAGGCTTACAGAGTAATGGTCTTCTTACTATCTATGAGACCAGACTTTCAACAAATACCATCCCAATGGCATTGATGATGGACATGAAAGGGTCACCATCAAGAAAGTCTAGGAATGATCACCAAGATCTCATATACATAGGGCTCAACAGAACATTCTGGAAATGGACGAAGAGGATGCCCAAGAAGCTTCTATGGAAAAGAGTAGTCATAAAAACTCTTTCTCATAAAAAAATGGAGCATTATGCTAAGTCAGAGAAAGATAAACATCACATGATCTCACTCATATGTGGGGTATAATGATCAACATAATTTGATGAACAAGAATAGATGCAGAGACAAATGACGGGGGGCGGGGGGTGTTGGTTAGAGAGCAACCAAAGGACTTGTATGCATGCATATTAGCATAACCAATGGACACAGACAGACACTGGGGCAGTGGGGGCTTGCCCGGGGTGGGAATGACTGGGGACAGGGGGGAGGGGGGTCAAGCAGGGAAAAAGGAGACATATGTAAAACTTTAAACAATTAAAAAAAAGGCCTTGGACTCTTGAAACAATGGAATTATCAAACAGATAGGCCATCCCTGAGTTTACCATCATTGAAGCTGTCACTGTTGGTAACGTGGGTGAACGGTGACTGGGCCCGCGACTCCTCACTCAGAGAATAGCTGTGCTCGGCCTGGATGAGAGGGGCTGGGGATGTTGGGGATGGCTCCACCTCCATCGACACACTCTTCTCTGACAGGAAAGGGTCGTTCAGCAGCTGACCCAAGACGTTCTGGGAAAACTCATCCAGGAGTTCTGAGAAGTGCTGCAAGAAACAAACGAGGAAGAACTCAGTTTCTCAGTACCATGATCTGATATTTACACATGAATTTGAAAGCAAATATAGCATGCAGAGCTTTAATTGAAGTCACTGAGATACAATGTCCAGTTATCTATGGCTGCACAGCATACTACCCCAAAGTTCAGAGGCTTAAAATACCATAGTTTATTATTTCTCACCACTTGGTGAGTCGCCTGGGTGGATGAGCTAATTTCTTCCGGGTTCCATGATAGAACCATAGTGAACTAGAAGGTTGGCTGGGGGTCTGGGCTGGGCCAGGACAGTGAACACCTGGGCTTTTTGCTCAAAGAGGCCTCCTCAGGCTGAAATTGCTCACATGGTGGTAGAAATGTTCCAAGAGGGAGCAAAACAAAGCTGAATGACCTCAGAAGTCACAGATTATCCCTCCCTCCACATTCTATTGGTCAAGGCGAGTGATACGGCCAGCCCAGATTCAGGGGGTAGGAAAATAGATTCCACCTCTCAATGAAGGAATGGCAGAGTCACACTGCAAGAGAGTGTCAGCATGACTCACAGGGGCCATCACTATAACTCCCTACCGCCATCTGCATTGGGAAGATTTTAAAATAGCTATCTTGTTATTTATAGCAAAGTGCCAAGTTCAAAGGCATCAAAGGCAGCTCCCCTCCATTCTCCCCACCACCTGGGCTTTGTTCCTCTCTAGTTTTTCCTTAATCTCTTTTTATCCCCCATTCCCAACACCACCAAATCCCTAGCCCCCACCCTACCATGAAGATGATACAGGAATAATCCATACATATATTCACAGAGATCTCTATATCCCTTGTTCCACTGTCTCACTGTGAAGAAGCTGCAGCCCCATCCACTCTCCCTCACTGACAGAGGATGCTCATGGCAGGAGGATCTGTAGAGCAGGATCCTATAACCTTGGCACCACTGGCATTTTGGACTGGATAATTCTTTATTAAGGGAGTGGGGTTGTGCTGTGTATTATAGGAGGTTTAGCAGCCTCCCTGGCCTCTATCCACTCAATGCGAATAGCACCCCCTAGTTTTGAAATGAAAAATGTCTCCAGACACTGCCAAATGTCCCAGAGCCAGGAGGGGTGTCATTCTTGGTTTAGAACCACTGCTACAGAGTATATTAAAAATAATGCTGAGTTAATTCAATTTAAAAGTCCATTCTGACAATATCTGTTAGAGCCATTTCTTCCTTCTTAACTTATCCAGAGGACATACTAACATGTCATCCTTATTGATTAAACGTTAGGGACGTTTCTGGTATAGAAAAGAAGTTACCAAAGCAGATACAGCGATAAGAGAACTGATTGCAAATGGTGACATTTGGGTGGGCAATGAAAACTCTTAGGATTGACATGGGTAAGTCCTACCACTGAACTGGAGTGTCAGTGAAGGTGTTCTGAAAAGGAATATAGCTGGGGGAACGGATGTAGGAGGTGGCTCTAAGGTGAGAGCTCTAAGATTAGGGCAGAACTTCTCCTGTGATAAAGGAGAAAAGCAGACAACACAGAGGAGGTCCTTGTAGGCTGGATCCCTAAAGCAGAGTTACATTGGTGGCTTTCACCAACACCACAGACATGAGAAATGGCTGCATCCCATCAGGACAGAATGCAAGACTGGCACGTCCTGATCAGCATCAGTCACCTATGAGAACAAGACAGCATGGTTGGGAGAGAGTTCTCTGCGTACAAACACATTTAAAACTGAAAGGTCCTGCTCTGGCTGGTGTGGCTCAGTTGGTTGAGCATTGTCCCATGCACCAAAAGGTCACTGGTTCGGTTCCCCATCAGGGAACATACCTAGGTTGTGGGTTCGATCCTGGTTGGGTTTGTACGGGAGGCAACTGATCAATGTGTCTCTCTTGATGTTTCTCTCTCATCGTCCTAAGGACCTTTCAGAATATCAAAGGGAAGAATTCCCAGTTGCCAACTGTCTACATCACAATTACCAGAACAGTTTTTAGTCATTTTATAATGAAGTATTTTAAACATTGGAAGAATTATAGAGAATAGTGCCACAAATAACCAGGTATTCATTCCTTTGGGGGAAAAAAAATCTTATTTTTTTCATGTTTGCTGCTGCAACCTTTTTTCTTCACTCTTTTTTTAAAGAAATAAAATATGCAAGGACTATAAAACTCCCACTCAATCGTCTTCTTCCCTCTCAAAGGTAACTACTACCCTAAACTTGGTGTTTGTCATTCCCATCCACACTTTTACTGCGTGTATGTTTCCACTGTGCACATATGAACTTTTTAAACTTTAGTAAGTAGTACTGTACTTCACACATCTTTCTGCAACTTTATTTCTCCAAAAAGGTTTTTTTCTATTTATTCATGTTTATACATGTAGTTCTATTTCATTCATTTAAACCTCTGAATTATATTCCATTGTATCTACCCATTTCTCCTTGAGGAGTATGTAAAGATTTTATTATTCTATATGATGCTAAATAAACATTCTTGAACACGAAGGGAAAATTTTTAAAAGTACCAATCCTGTGACCCACCTTCAGAGATTTGACTTAGTTGGCCAAAGGCACCACCACCAGTGATTCTAATGCTCACTTCAGTTTCTGAACCACTGAAGGTCGGCCCCACCGCCACTCCCCACTCTCCTCCCCACCCCACTTTTACAGGGAACTCCCTAGAAGTTTACAAAGTCCCTAGAAGTTCAGATGTGCCCAAGTCAAAGGAAGAGTCGTGTATTTAGCAGCTACACATGCTAGACTTTAAAGAGACACTGGGGATACAAAACAACAAATAAGAAGATAGAAAAAGCCCATCCTTCCCTGAGCCCACCAACATTAGGTGCTATGAATCGCCCGGGGATCTTAAGACATAGATGCAGACTCCCAAGTCTAGTGGGCCTGAGGGCCTGCATTTCTAAGAAGCCCCCGGGGATGCTGCTAGGCTGTAGCGAGGAGCAGAACAGCTTCAGGCTCAGATCAGAACCCAGGTTTCCCTGATTCCAGGATAACCTGTTCTGATTCCCTAAACAGCTCCCCAAAGACAAACTTACTGGTGGCCTGATGGTAAATACTCTGCAAGTGCCTGACGGAGTTCCTTTCAAGACCAAAGTTAAGGTAACGAAAGAGAAATAAATCGTAGGATGTAAAATGCAAAAGCAAGAGTGGGACTCGCAGTCCCGGCCTTTCCAAACCACACAGTTCTGTCCCCTGAGTTGCAATGTCGACTCTGGCCGGATGTGCTGGCCCTGCTACACCTCTGGAATCAAACTCTGTCCTGAGGCAAACTCTGTCCCTTTGACGGCTGCGCTTTCCCATGGAAGTTGCCAGGTTGGGCTACTCTGCTGATACTGTTTTCTTTCCCCGGTGCCGCACTAATGAATGTTTCCACGAACATCCCTGGATAACCAATAATAAACCTTCCCAAACTGCCATCCATCCCTGAATCCCCTACTTTAGATTTTGTAGTAATTATCACCTTACCAAACAATCTAGCCCTAAATGATGATCAATCCTGAAGAACTCAGAGTTGTTATCAAATGGGTTCTGATAAGCTCAATCCTGAAGAACTCAGAGTTGTTATCAAATGCGTTCTGATAAGCTCTCCTGTTAAAGAACCTCCTCAGAAGAG